>NW_023260511.1:2181058-2317236 GCF_013100865.1 Trachemys scripta elegans | reverse complement strand
GTGATCGTTCCCCTTTATTCGACATTGGTGAGGCCTCATCTGGAATACTGTGTCCAGTTTTGGGCCCCACACTACAAGAAGGATGTGGAAAAATTGGAAAGAGTCCAGCGGAGGGCAACAAAAATGATTAGGGGTCTGGGGCACATGACTTATGAGGAAAGGCTGAGGGAACTGGGATTGTTTAGTCTCCAGAAGAGAAGAATGAAGGGGTATTTGATAGCTGCTTTCAACTACCTGAAGGGGGGTTCCAAAGAGGATGGAGCTCGGCTGTTCTCAGTGGTGGCAGATGACAGAACAAGGAGCAATGGTCTCAAGTTGCAGTGGGGGAGGTCTAGGTTGGATATTAGGAAAAACTTTTTCACTAGGAGGGTGGTGAAGCACTGGAATGCGTTACCTAGGGAGGCGGTGGAGTCTCCTTCTTTGGAGGTTTTTAAGGCCCGGCTTGACAAAGCCCTGGCTGGGATGATTTAGTTGGGAATTGGTCCTGCTTTGAGCAGGGGATTGGACTAGATGACCTCCTGAGGTCCCTACCAACCCTGATATTCTATGATTCTATGATTCTATGCACTGGATCACGCCCATTGTTCATCTAGCCCAGTATCCTGTCTTCCGAGACTGGAGACTTCCGATGGGAGGAACAAACAGGGTAATTATTGAATGATCCACCCCTTGTCATCCACTACCAGCTTCTGAATGGTAGAGGTGTAGGGACACCCAGAGCACGGGGTTTCATCCATAACCCTCTCGGCTTATGGCCACTGATAGCCACTCATGGCCTCCATGAACTTCTGCAATTCTTTTTTGAACCCAATTGTACATTTGGGATTCACAACACCCCCTGGCAATGATTTTCACAGGTTGACCATGTGTTGTATGAAGAAGGTCTTCTTTTTTTGTTTGTTTTAAACCTGCTGCCTATTAATTTCATTGGGTGACTCCTAGTTCTTGTGTTATTTGAAGGGATAAATAGTATTTCCCTGTTCACTTTTTCCACAAAGGGGTGTTGATCTCAGGTGGGGATGTCTAGGCTGGTCTGAAATATACAGAATAACTATCATATGAATGGTCCAGAGTGGTTACAATTCTACATTTCTTCCAAGACAAATTAAAATCTCAAAACAACCAGAAGAAGAAGAAAAAAAAGGTCTTTAAAGTACAAATAAAACTGGATCTTCTTACCTTGGATAACTACCAATCTAAGGGCCAGATTCTGTCATTCTGATGCTGAGTTATTGCAAGTAATCCTCTTGACTTCAAAGAGGCCTTAGTCGCCCAGTCTCAGTGTAAGTGGGGGTGTCAAAACCCGGCCCACGATTAAAAGGGGGAACAAACAAGAGGAGGCAACAAGGTAGGTAGGAGAAGGATGGCGATGGGGCACTATGATTCTGTGATTGCTACATTTCTTTTTTACTTTTACTACAGTCCCAAGCTATGATCTGTCCATTGGCTTTCAGGGCATGTTATGAAACTCATAGTTCCTAGGACTGATATTAACCATGTAAACAGACTGTCTGTTACTATGTCCTATTGATTCAGAGATCAAAAATGGGATATTAGCATTTAAATGGAACTTCGGTGTAATAATATCATGGTCTATATTTCTCTTTGAAATTTGTAGTAAACTGTCTTTGTAGTAAACACCTTACGCTGATGAAAGCAACTGTTACCTGCGTATACAAAGGACATACGAGGTTTTACTTCAAAGCCGCAATGCTTCACCCAAGGAATATTTGCTATCAAGAAGCAATCACTAGCTTGCCGGAGATCTAGAAAAGAATTCCGGGACCCTGATCCTGTATCTCAGATCAGCTTAAGCTTCATCGGGGGAAGTTTGAGTCACAAGACAGAGGTCTCCAGCTCCAGTCTGGATCACCCTGATATTGGACATTGGACTATAACCTATGGAACTAATTCTGGAAGGACTCTTTGGAACTCAAAGCTCACCATCTCTACTATGAAACTGACCTAAGAATTTTATTCCTATCTGTATGTATAATGATCTTTGAACCTATATTCTCTCTCCTTTACTTTTAAATAAATTTTAGTTTAGTTAATAAGAATTGTCTGTAAGCGTGTATGTATGTGAGATCTGAAATATTTATTGAACTGGTGGATGATGTGTCCGATCCTTTGGCATTGGTAGAACTTTATATATGATTAACAAGATGTTCAGTCATTCTCATCATATTTGACTTGGTTGTCTGGGTGGGAGCTCAAGGCTGGGTTGCTTTAAGGGAACTATATTTCTGGCTTCTTGGTAACCAGTAAGGTGTTGTAGAAGCTGTTTTGTTGCTGGCTTAGCGAATCTATTAGAAATAACCATCAGCTTTGGGGATCATTCTTTGCAGTTTGCCCTGATTGAGCAATCTCAGAGTGGCCCCCGTAGGACCGTGGTCACAGCCTGCTCAGTAGCAAATTCTAAGCTTTCAGCAAAGGCTAAGGACGACTTCCCTGCCCCACACACTATGTGACATCACAGCACCTTATCCCTGCGGGGTTTGGCTGGACTTCAGAAATGCCTGCTCCTGGGGGACAGTTTGCAGGTGACAGCTTTGTGCCTCATATGTAAACCCAGAGCACAGCTTTCAGAAACATTTCCATAAGGTCAGTGGCAGGAGAGTGTTGGGGATGTGAAAGAATTCTCCCCCCGCTATCCACTTTCTCCCAGCCTCTCCATTTGTTTTCTGTCCACCCCCTGTTCATTCATTGCTCACTGACTCCCTCTCCACCATATAGCCCCCAGTCCCATCCTCTGCTCCCTTCACTCTGTACCTCCATATTCTCCACTCGCCCTAGCCCTATCTCCTCATTTGTCCGGTTTTAAGCCGACACTCCTGTTTTTTTCACAGATATAAAACCAGACGTGGGTTTGTCCAGTATCACACATGGGACGGAGAATGCCTATTTGAAGACCATGCCACCCTGCCCACACTGGTGTGACCTCTCACAGGTGCCCTCTGTGCGGCATGTCTTTCTACGCACCATGAATGCAAGATCACACCAGTGGGGGCAAAGCCAGGCAGGTGAGGGTGGACCCATGTTGTTCCCAGATGTACTGAAGTGTCTGATATTCTGGGGATGTACCAGTGGTCACCTTACCTTTCTCCTTCTTTTCCCTGTGGTGATGACAATGGAAGATGGTGTCGGAAGCAAGCTCTGGCCACACCTTGCCTCAGGGGATTGTGGGGTGAGTGCAGCCAGATTTGCCCCCTTCTAACTGTTCTCAAGGTATGTCTTCACTTTGTGCTGGAAGGTGTACATTCTAACTTGAGGAGATATTCCTGCACTAGCTCCAATAGTGCTAATGTGCTGTAACAGAGTGTAGCTGGTGGCGTTGCAAGGAGGATGTACCCGCATGAGACATGAGGTATAGACTCGAGGCAGCTAGTTAGTCCTGCTGCAGCAGCTACACCCTATTTTTAGCACTCTGGCTCCCTCAGAGTTACCTTCGGTATGTCTCCTTTAGCTGGTAATCACAGCCCCAGCATGAGATTTAGACATGCCCTCAAGGATCAGGTTTATTCCTTCTTTCCCAGCTCCCTCTGGGGACAGGGGGCAGGGAAGGATTGAGTTCAGCTGAGGCCGTGTCTTAAGGCTTGTTGAGTAGAACTTGGAAAGTTTCTGACAATACTTTCTTCTGCCGAAAAATGCCATTTCGTTCAAACCAAACTGTTTCAGGGAAATAGGTGTGTTTTCATGAAAATTTCCTTGGGTTTCTCGGGAATTTCTAGTCAAAATATGAGTGAGTGAAATTGTGGTCTATAGCCTGTAAAATAAGCAATAGCCCAATGTTTAGGGTGTGCACCTATAGTCTGAGAGACGCTATCTAGTTTGGACCAGAGACTGAGCATAAGTTTACCATGCTGGACAATTGAGTACTCCAGGGTAGAGATCTCTCTGTCATACGTTTATGTCTTGAAAAATGTAGGAAAGTCTCATATCTGGTTCCACATAGGAAAATAAACAAATGTCCACAGCCTGCAATTTCTTTTACGAAAAGGAATTGCTATTTCCCAGTCAGACCTATTGTTAAGACACAGGCTAAGATGTTTGAAGTCATAGGAACACTGGGATTGCCAGACAAGGTTAGACTTGAGTCCATCTAGCTCAGTATCCTGTCTCTGACAGTGGCCATCTTCAGATGTTTGAGAGAAACCCCTCAGTGGTGGTGGGGGATAACATAACCCCTCCCCCACAAAGATCACAACCTAACCGCTATGAGTTGGAGATCAGTTTAAGTCCTGAAGCAGGAGGTTTAATGTCCCTTCCAAAAGTCTGTAACTATTGTAACTAGATATCCTTGTTATTCAAATAAATGTCCACTCCCTTTTTGCCACTTGCTAAATTCTGAGCTTCAATGACTTCCTGTGGCAGTGAGTTCCACCATCTAATTACCTGCTGTGTGTGGAGAAGTGTTTCCTTTAATCAGTTTGGAATTTCTCACCTTTCAATTTCATTGAATGGTCCCCTCCATGCTATGAGGCAAGGAGAAGTGGAGCATTCTAGCCGGCTGTATTGCAGCCTGGTGGGTAGTCTAGGCTTCAATGTGGCCAGCTAACTCACCTTTAAATGTGTTAGCTGGCATCTTAACAAGCATTAAGAGGGCTTCTCTGTGGAGTTAGACTAAGTCAATTGAAAGCCAGGCCTTTTCTGAGCTCATAACCTGGCCACAGAGTTCATCAGGTCTTAGCTAACTGTGCACAGCTCATTCTGTGTAGACCAGTCAGAAATGACTCTGCTTGATTGCTTCAGCAGAGGCAGCAAGTTGGCACTTATCGCCAGTCCAGCTAGCAGTAAACTGCTCAGGGCCCAGTTTGGGCCTGGCTCCGCTCTGACCATGGCATGACTCCTTCAGCCAGCATGAGTAAATGCATCCAGAAACACCTGCCTTCATGGGAGCCAATCATTCTGCAGGGCGGAATGGCCAGCGCCTGCCTGCTGCAGCTTGTCAAGGCTCCATACAGATAAGATAACTATAAATAGATCTGAGCTGCACAGTGGTTTTGTAGCACTGATGTGACCCTGTCTCTGACTGCACAGTGACTCCTGCTCAGAAACCCAGCCACAGAAGCCACAGGATATAGTTAGGGGAACACAAATATAGTCACTGAATAGACTTTATCCGGCCATGTCCTGCATCCATCTACCTCCCCCCGACTTCCTTATTTAGCAGCAGGGCAGTATTTTCATGTACTATACTGACTTTATTGTACGTTCTGTGTTCTTTTAATTCTCAAGAGAAATCAGGTCTCTCTTTTCCTTCAAGTTGCTCTTTAACACATCAAGTCTCTTCCAGGAAGCCGGTAGAATGTCCAGCCCATCTCAGGAGTCAATAGGAAATATAGATTTCAAAATAAAAATTATGGATCAAGCCACACTTCCTGGGTCCATCACTCTGATCTTGTTAAAGCCTTCTTGGCGAAAGGCCCCTTAAATCAGTGGACAATGGGTGTAATATGCTACCAAGTGACTGGTGTGACAAGGTGCACAATGGTGGGGACTCTGGCCCATTGACTTTATTCTCATGCTGTCCCTCACATGAGTCTTATTATATTTTGAGGTATTTCTTCAAGCCCCAGTCATGTAATTATTACAGGAGTAGTTCAGACTTCATTTATTTTAAAAAAGTAAGATTCTAGCTCTTGTGATTGTGCAGAAAAGCCTGAAAATGGTTGAAATCCCAGAAGGACAATTTAACAATCGCCCTCAGGTTTGTTATCTTTACAATCTCATGATTTTTAAGCCAGGCTCAAGATATTTTGGGACCTGATGCATGATTTTTGATTACTTCAGGGTGGCTATCCCATTGGATGTCTGCAAAGTGGCCACCACATACACATTTATATTTAAATGTAAATGGACATATATACTATATTTAATTAGCAAATTAATCGCCATCGACCATTGAATGTTATGTGCCATGAGCACACCAGAGCTGCCGCCTTTGATCATGTCCTCTGACCCAGTGCACGGTTCATGACTGAACTAATTTGGTGGTGTCTAAATTAACTTGAGGTTTCAGCCAGATAGTTCCAGTCCCAGGCGGTTATGTGTCAGTTCCACTAGCACATTTTAGTTGTGGTGAAGGACGGTTGTTTGTTTATGTTTCAGAAAGAAAGAAAACACCAAATTCTTCCTCTCCCAAAGTCAAGCAATCAAGAGTTAATAAGTAACTCCAAACTCAGGTGCACCAGAGTTGCTCAGCCAGAATGCTGCAGCCGTTGAAATATGATCTGTGTCCTTCATTATCCATGAAACAAATACAGTGGGACATACTAAGGCCTCCATCCTGCAAACACTGACGCCCATGAGTAGCTTTACACATGTCAGTAGATTTAGTGAGTCAGTGGAGCCCCAGGGAAACAGGACTGTTTGCAGTAGGAAGTGACACACGTTAGCAAGATTGGGGCTTAACTGGTCAGAGGGCAGGAGGGCTGGTAGAATCTGTTTCGGTGGAATTGTTTGAGTGGCAAATGCTGATTGGACAAAATCCAAACATTCCTTGAGGAGGTGTCAATTGCCTGTCTCCCTGGTTTCCTACCAGACAGCCACTCATCGCTGCCTTACACCCCAACTATCCATCTGGCAGGCTGCCCTGCTCCCTGGCTGGCTGGCTTCCCATGATACCCAGCTCACCAGGTGGCCAGATCCCTGGTCTGCCTGGCTTGCCAGCTGCCCAGCCAGCTTATTGGGCAGCCAGCCAGCTGGCTGGGAAACTGGGCAGCTTTCCCACCCTCCACAAAACCAGGCAATCCAGGTAGCAGGAATGTTTTGGTGTTGCAGAATTTCAGTTTTGTGACAAATTGCTAGATTTTGACTTTTCGTCCCGAGTCAGGATAATCCCCCCCCACCCAAAAAAATTAGATTTTTTTTTGCAGGATCAAAATTCCATTACCTGGACAGCTCTAAACAGCTCCATTGTACTCAGAGTGCATCTGCTGTGTGTGACATGCTTTGATACTGTGCAATGTAACCTCTGTCTCCTTCCCCCACATCATCCTCTGCAAGTCTGGATCTGCTCCAGCCCAGCCCCCCAGCCCCTTCTGCCTATTGCTTTCTCCACCCTCACTGAAATCGTGGTGTACCTCCCCGCTCCTCCATCTCCCCCAAGCGAGAGCTCCTGCTAACCAGCCTCCCCACCTAATAACACTAATAGGCTGAATACTAATGAACAGATCCATGGAAATCCATGACTTTCTGATCATGTGGAAATTCACTTTGGTGCCAGAGGCAGCCACGTCTAGTGATCAAATGTGTTTACGTCAGTGCTTGCTGCAGTGCCACCCGCCCAGCCCGTGAAGAGTTAAGCAGAAATAGTTTTGTTATGGTTACCTCCTTTTGGCTCCAGCTCCTAGCCCAGTGGTCCCCAAACTTTTCAGGGTCACGCCCCCTTTACCCCTGTCCACCACCACCCCCCGTAGGGCCACAGCTCGGGGGGGTGGGGCTTGGTAAGGGGGCTGAGGCTGGAGCTGCAGCTGGGGGCATGGCTGGGGCTGGGGCCAGGCCCAGGAGCGGAGCTGGGGGTGGAGCGGGGTTGAGTGGCGCTCCTCACCCCTCATGGGGGTGGGCCAGGGGCCCACCACATCCCCCAGTATTCCTCCGTGTCTCCCTAGAGGGGCACACCCCACAGTTTGGGGACCTCTAGGCTAGTCAAAGATCAGGGCCCTGGGGATAGTCCAGCTGCGAGGAGAAATTGATGATGGAGGCTGGTATTCTCTGGGGTGCCATCTTGTTTAGTTACAAGGAATGTACAAAGTCCTGCTTCTGTGAACGGAGAAGGAACCAAAACCAGGGAGTAGCTTCTTTGCTCCCAGTTCCAAGCCTCTTTAGTCAGCACCAAACCTAATACCTTCCCCCGCCCCGGACTTCGGGGTCGCACACTATGTTTGTCTAGGCTGCCCCTCTACCTGCCCCAGGCTGTTGTGTTCCAGTTTGCCATGTGTCTCTCTGCCTGCTGCACATGCACCCACATACACACACAGCCTTTCCACCAGTTAAAGCCCTCACCTCTCTATTCAACTCCCCCTCTCTGAGCCACGATTCAGCTTCTACTCTGCGTTCCCACGTGCTTGGGTTCTTGGGTGACTCCCATTGTTACAGCTGCCTGGTTACAATGGCTTCTTGGCATCGATTCTGAATGCTGGTGGTGGGGGGAAACTGATGCTGGAACATTTTAAAGAGTGGGGGTGCTGAAAGCCAGCCTCCTTACCCCTGTCCACCCTGCCTGAGGCCGGGAGCAAAGCTCCGGGCACGGGGCCGACAGCAGAGTCCCAAGCATGTGGGGCAGCAGCCGAGACCCCAGGCGCTGGGACGGGAGCCCAGGGGTGCTGCAGCACCCCCCAGACCCGTAGTCCTCGTGCCTATGGGTGGGGGCCACAAACTTTAGCCCAACCCATAACAGTATTGTACAAATAGAGGAGAGCTCTGTCATCGCTCCTGTTGCTGGGGGTAGGTGAGTAGGAGGATATTATCCCCAGGGGCAACTTAGCCCTTATTCGCGCTTTCTTGCAACTGCCTCTGAAGCAGCTGGCGCTGGAGAGGACACTGGGCTAGACCAAGCCCTGGTCTGATCTGCTGTGGCAGTTTCCATACTTGTCAGAGTAAAAACGTTCTTGTGGTTAAAGCTCCAGGCCTGCGAGTAGAACTGACAAATCTAAATTCAGTTTGTGGTTCTGCTGCAGGTTGTTGCTCTGCATGGCCATTTGGAACTCAGGCTGAAGCTAAGCTCTTCTAAGCACTGGAGGAATGCTGAACACCACCCCGACCACCACACAAGTGACCATGATCAAGTAATTTAATCTGTGACACATTTCCCCCACTGTGACATGGGGGCAATCACCCTTGTGTTGTCTAGCCAAACTGTGAGCTCACTCTGGGTATGTACAGCACCTAGCATGCTGGGGCTGCTAGGGCCTGGTGCATTAAAAGTAATGCATGTATTCATGTTACAGACAGCAGTTATTTTAGAACATAAGAACGGCCATGCTGGGTCAGACCAAAGGTCCATCTAGCCCAGTATCCTGTCTTCCGACAGTGGCCAGTGCCAGGTGCCCCAGAGGGAATGAATAGAACAGGTAATCATCAAGTGATCCATTCCCTGTCACCCATTCCCAGCTTCTGGCAAACGGAGGCTAGGAACACCATCCCTGCCCATCCTGGCTAATAGCCATTGATGGACCTAACCTCCATGAATTTATCTAGTTCTTTTTTTAACACTGTTATGGTCTTGGCCTTCACAGCATCTTCTGGCAAGGAGTTCCACAGGTTGACTCTGTGTTGTGTGAATAAATACTTACATATACTTTGCATATTGGACATCTCTTTGAGTCATGAACTAATAGGAAATGGAACTTTCATATGTTCCGTGTACAGCAGATTTTAATTTACAATGATATTATTGATGTACATCACACAGACACACAGACACACACACACACCTTGTCTTCCACCTGATCTGAAATTGATACAAACCCTCCTTGTGCTTTAAGAATATGGACAAGGTAAATGTCTTACTTCAGATAATGAGCTCAAAGAGTATTTGTTTCTGGGGTTTCAACCATATTTTATCCCTCCCCCACATGTCATCTCTCAATCTTTACATGGCGGCCAATGACCACAATCTGTGTGACAAATGACTGAGTGGCAGAACACCTGGGTTTTGTTGCACATTGTGCCATTACTGGCAGCTTGTAACTTTTCTTTAACTACAAATCCTGCTTCTAAGCATGTCTCCTGATGGTGTGATTTACATGAACACATTTTGCCAGCTGTAAAGTTTTTGGTGATGTACAGGTTGTTTGGGGGCTGGCTGGTTCAAGCAGAGGATCCATGCCCTGCCTGGACTTCTCCTAGGCACTGGAGGGCAGGGGACTAGGAAGGAGGGGTGCTCCCTACCCCGACTGTCCACAGACAATTTGTTTATGCAGCCCCTGCAAAGGCTGTTGGTTTACTTTTCCCACTGTTCCCCTCGTCCACTACAGTTGATTCAGGCAGGCCCCAACTTTCTACTGGACCCTCTAAGGAGCAGGGAGAGGGAGTCCAGATAGCCAGGAGGGGATGGGGAAGGTCGGAGGATCAGGCCAGAGAAAATTCACACAGCAGGCTCATCACATCCTCTATCTGAAAACCCAACAGCTCCTGACCTCTCTGCCTCCCTGTGCTGTTGGGAAGGGGGAAGATTCCTTTTATGATCATTACGAGAGTGAGCTATAGGAGAGAGGTCTGTAGTTAGGTAGATAGTAGCGCTGTGCAGGAACTGGAGTTTCATTTTCGCAGGAAATGGCATGGTTTTGAAATTTGCTTCAGGGCCAGCTAAATATTTAGTTCTTATTTCACATTTTTGTAGTAGAAAGAAAGAGACTGAGACATGAGGCCTTGTATGAGGGACCTGGTGTAAGGCCTAAGCCCAAACTTAAATCAGGCCCTGCTGATATAAAGCAAATGACCAAGAGTCAGGCTATGAGCAAAAGTGACGGCCTGTTACAGAACAGATGCCTGCTTGCAGGCTCATGATCTGAAACATGAACTGGGCAGGAACAGGGCTGGCTTTGCAAAAACAAGCACTCCTAGGCACTTAGTATTCACATAAACGCATTCCAGAAGGTTGGTACCAGAACACCCTGATACCAGGTTATGGTGTAAACATAATCCCCGAAGTTGGTACTGGGGCACACTGAGCCTTCCTAAAGATAAGATCAGGATGACAGGGTGATGGATAGAGATGTTTTGATTGAACCAGTAGGTACAAGGTAAAGGGTGATAACTAACCACGTCAGAGGGGCAATACACAACATGTTTGTATCCATGTATAAAAGAGGGGTCTCAGGGGGTGTCTTTGTCTAGCCTGGGGGGGGGCGGGAGAAGAAAGTCCTGCTGCTTAGTGAATCCATTGTCATAGGGATACATGTACTGAGTGTACCTGTAGCATGCACAGGGGATTAATACAGTATTTTACTGGCAATAAACCTGGCCAAGCACCTTCGCTACTGAATCATCTTCTTGGGCAGTTTGATCAAGGTCTGCTGTATGGGCTATCTGGCCAGAGCCAGTGCAGCACGCAGAGAGAACACACACACAGCCAACAACTGACAGCAGTTTTATATTCTGCTATGTAACATTTAAAAAGTGAGACAAAAAGTCATTTTAAAAGGGAAAATTGAAATGTTCCCTCTTCACGTCACGACAACGCCCCTTTTCCATTTTTTTTTTACCTGAAATTTTGTCAAAATTGACAGTTTTCTTTTAGGTGTTTCAATTTTCATGGACCTGCATTTTCCAATGGAAAAAAGTTCCATTGGAAAAATTCCAGCCAGCTCTAGTCAATATATAGATAATGCCCCAGTAAATGGCACACAAGAATACGTAGCATTGCTCATGGGTGTTCTAGGAGCAATAAAACGGCATTGCTGTTGTGTACTGCAAGAAGCTTTCTGTGTGCAGGGGTTTTGTGTCTTTTTAAGCTCTTGGCACCTGCCCCTAACCCCAGACAGCTGCTAATTCATCCATGTGGGGCATTGACTGAGAACACAGAGCATGGAGACTGCCCAAGTTTTATTGCTGGATGTGATGATGCTCCTTCTGGGACAGCTGAGAGGGCTGCTCTGCGGCTGTTTGATCCTCTGGCCTCAGCTCCTCACAAAGTCTCTTGCCTCTTCGTATAATGGCACGTTGGGTTCTATGGGGAGAGGGGAAGGAATTGGGTACATGTCAGCCCGCTGCATTTAGCACCTCGGAGGGTTGCCTGTATGAATCATTGGAACAATTTGCTTAGGGACATAGTGTATTCTCCATCACTTGCAGTCTTTAAATCAAGACTAAATATCCTTTCAAAGACCTGCTCTGGCTGAATCAGAAGGTATTAGGTTTAATGCGGGACTTGCTGGGTAGGATGCTCTGTGATGCTAGAGGGCAGAACGGATGGTTATAACTGTCCCATCTGGCTTTACAGTCTATGAATCTCGATGCAGCCCCTCCAGGGAAGTAGACGACCCTCGTCTATAGAAACTGGCCAAAGAGTGTTAGAGTTGGAGGTTATCTTCATTTCCACCTCCCATCACACCCCAGCCCAACTATTGCTCAACGCCCCATGGAAAGGCTAGTTAGTCAAGATGTGTATGGGGCAAGCAGATTTCACCCTGTTTCTTCATGGGAGGAAGCCCTGCCCTCAATAGAAGTCAATAAACATAGTGCCTATTTTTAAAAAGGGGAACAAACGGGACCCAGGGAATTATAGACTAAGTTCGATACCTGGAAAGATACTGGAACAAATTATCAATCAATCAATTTGTAGGCACCTAGAGGATAATAGAGTGATAAATAATAGCCAACATGGATTTGTCAAAAACAAATCAGAGCAAACCAACTTATTTTCCTTCTGTGACAAGTTACTGGCCTGCTGGATAGGGGAGAAGCAGTAGACATGATATAGCTTGATTTTAGCAAGGCTTTTAACATTGTCCCACATAACATTATCATAAGCAAACTAGGGAAATGTGGTCTAGATGAAATTATTATAAGGTGGATGCACAATTGCTTGAAAAATTAGAGAGTAGCAATCAATGGTTCACTGTCAAACTGGGATCCTGCAGGGGCTTGTCCTGGGTCTGGTACTACTCAATATTTTCATTAATGACATGGATAGTAGAGTGGATAGAATGCTTATACAATTTGTAAGTGACACCAAAGTGGGAGGGGTTTCAAGCACTTTGGAGGACAGGATTAAAATTCAAAATTACCTTGACAAATTGGAGAATTGGGCTGAAATCCACAAGATGAAATTCAAAATACAAGTGCAAAGTACTTCACTTATCAAGGAAAAATCAACTCCAAAATGGGGAATAACTGGCTAGGTGGTGGTACACCATCTACTCAGGACACTCCCTACACTAACACAGGAACAAATCAACATACCCTTAGAGCCCCGACCGGGGTTATTCTATCTACTACCTAAGATCCACAAACCTGGAAATCCTGGACGCCCCATCATCTCGGGCATTGGCACTCTCACTGAAGGACTGTCTGGATATGTGGACTCCCTACTCAGACCCTACGCCACCAGCACTCCCAGCTATCTCCGTGACACCACAGATTTCCTGAGAAAACTACAATGCATTGGTGACCTCCCAGAAAACACCATCCTAGCCACCATGGATGTAGAGGCTCTCTACACAAACATCCCACATACAGATGGAATACAAGCTGTCAGGAACAGTATCCCTGATGATGACACAGCACAACTTATTGCTGAGCTCTGTGACTTTATCCTCACGCACAATTATTTCAAATTTGGTGACAATATATACCTCCAGACCAGTGGCACCGCTATGGGCACCCGCATGGCCCCACAATATGCCAACATTTTTATGGCTGACCTGGAACAACGCTTCCTCAGCTCTCGTCCACTCATGCCCCTTCTCTACCTACGCTATATTGATGACATCTTCATCATCTGGACCCATGGGAAGGAGGCCCTGGAAGAATTCCACCATGCTTTCAACAGCTTCCACCCCACCATCAACCTCAGCCTGGACCAATCTACACGGGAGGTCCACTTCCTGGACACCACCGTACAAATAAGCGATGGCCACATTAACACCACCCTATACCGAAAACCCACCGACCGCTACACCTACCTTCATGCCTCCAGCTTCCACCCCGGTCACACCACACGATCCATCGTCTACAGCCAAGCACTGAGGTACAATCGCATCTGCTCCAACCCCTCAGACAGAGACCAACACCTACAAGATCTTCACCAAGCATTCTCAAAACTACGATACCCACACAAGGAAATAAAGAAACAAATCAACAGAGCCAGACGTGTACCCAGAAGCCTCCTGCTACAAGACAGGCCCAGAAGAGAAACCAACAGAACTCCACTGGCCATCACCTACAGTCCTCAGCTTAAACCTCTCCAACGCATCATCAGTGATCTACAACCCATCCTGGACAATGATCCCTCACTTTCACAGACCTTGGGAGGCAGGCCAGTCCTCGCCCACAGACAACCTGCCAACCTTAAGCATATTCTCACCAGCAACCGCACCATAACAACTCTAACTCAGGAACCAACCCATGCAACAAACCTCGATGCCAACTCTGCCCACATATCTACACCAGCAACACCATCACTGGACCTAACCAGATCAGCTACAACATCACCGGCTCATTCACCTGCACGTCTACCAATGTTATATATGCCATCATATGCCAGCAATGCCCCTCTGCTATGTACATTGGCCAAACTGGACAGTCACTGCGCAAGAGGATAAATGGACACAAGTCAGATATCAGGAATGGCAATATACAAAAACCTGTAGGAGAACACTTCAACCTCCCTGGCCACACAATAGCAGATGTAAAGGTTGCCATCTTACAGCAAAAAAACTTCAGGACCAGACTCCAAAGAGAAACTGCTGAGCTCCAGTTCATTTGCAAATTTGACACCATCAGATCAGGATTAAACAAAGACTGTGAATGGCTATCCAACTACAGAAACAGTTTCTCCTCCCTTGGTGTTCACACCTCAACTGCTAGCAGAGCACCTCACCCTCCCTGATTGAACTAACCTCGTTATCTCCACACTGATATATACCTGCCTCTGGAGATTTCCATTACTTGCATCTGAAGAAGTGAGGTTCTTACCCACGAAAGCTTATGCTCCCAGTACTTCTGTTAGTCTCAAAGGTGCCACAGGACCCTCTGTTGCTTTTTAAGACTGAAAGAGAAGCCAGCTAGCCTCTCAGAGATCGCCTTACTCCAAGAATGATCCCTTCAGGCCAGGTTACCAACTCACAGTGAGCAACGCCACTGACTTCAGTGGAATTCTCTGTGTGAGTAAAAGATTTACCAGAGTGAGTGAAGGATTCAGGGTCTGGCCCCTGGATTCAGTGCAATTCATTATGGAGTAGAGTGATGACTCCCTCTGACTGGTGGTATCAGAATCTGACTCCCTGTACACATCATATTCCAGTGCAAAGGGGCTTCCTGGTCAGTAGCGCTGGTCACAAAGATTTCATTAAAAAAAAAATCATGGGGAAAAAAACTTTTTGAGAAAAATGGATGTTTTGAGAGAAAATTTCCTTTTTTGTACAAATTAATTTTTTTTAAAAATTCAGTTTTCATCAAAAAACTGAAAACTCAAAAACCAATTTCCTCCTACTGAATTTTTGGTGACCAAAACCTTTATTTTTTAAATACAATAATTTAAAACCATTGTTCTTCAGTGAACAATCTGAAAAAAACCTACACGAGATATTTCAGTGAAAGTGAAACATTTTCAATTCCTTCTAAAATCATCCTAGATGATCTGCAATTTTTGACCAGCTCAGCTGGTAAATCTGCTGAGAACCAAGGGCTGGATTCTGACTTGGACTAAGCACCCAGGCAGGGGAATAAAATAAGCCACTGTATAACTCTCCACAGGCTGCCTGTGCTCTACGTCCATGAGTGTAGGTGTAAGCAGAGTCACTCAACCTCTCATTCCTTACTGCCTACCTGGAGCAGGTGGGAGGCAACTTGGTGGGTGGGAAATGAGGGGTGACCTGGCTGTTTCTTCTTCATGGCCAGAGTAGCTGAGCCAGTGCAGTGTTACAGGACATCAGTAAATGAGTACCTGCCAGGCTCATGGAGGAAGCAGGAATGCTATTCTCACTCAACTGTCTCTGAAACACAGCGTCTCCCAAGACTACTTTTAGAGTGATGCAGCTTATGCATGTCCCCTAGCTCAGGTCTTTGCCTAAAGCAAAATGTAGCTCTCAAAAGTGTGAGACTGGGCTGGTGCTTACTCACAGAGGAGGGCACAATGCAGTCAGTGCGCCTAAGGGCATCATAAGCAGAGCTAGTTGGGGAAAAAAAGTGGAACATTTTTCTGTTGGAAAATGTAGTTTGGCCAAAATGGAAATGTCTCACAGGAACTTGTTGATTTTGATTGTTTTTAAAATAAGTCTCAGTTGATTTAATTTAGATGTCTGTTATAGTAAATATTCATTTAAATATTGTATATTATATATACATACGTTATTTTATATTATAATGTTTCACCACTAACAAAACAAAATGTTTTGGTGGTCCTGAACTTGATTTTTTACAAAAAATTAATTCCATGAGAAATTTCAAAAATTTCCACTTTTCATTCCAATTTGGAATGAAAACACATTTTGAAATATTAGAATTAGCTGTGGGTCAGAGACTTGAGTTTCCAACCAGCTCTAATATAGCCTAGATCTCAGGCAGGAAAGCAAACCAACACTGTCGAGTGCATTTCTGAATGCAGATCAGCATCACAGATTTTACAAATCACAGTATTATCTTGACAGAGGAATCACTGGATGAAATTCTCCGGCCTATGTGATACAGAAGGTCAGACTAGATGATCACAGTGGTCCTTTCTGGCCTTGGAATCTCAGAGTCACTTATCTTTTCCTGGGAAGATCCACTGGGAGATGTACCTGAAAAACAATAATTAGACTGCATTTATAGAGATGGCTGCTAGCAATGGTGCCCAGCAGACATGGTTCTTGGCATGTTAATAAATGCTCAGTCTCTTGAAGGCTGGGTGGATACAAATTGTGGAAGGCCCAGGGTATTTTATTGTCAATAATATTACCCTCTCACGTTATATTTTGAAATTGTTCTTTTTTCAATAAATGTGACCTTTCCTAATTTTTGCCATTACAAACAACCACCCACAGACATTAAACAGTCTAATTATGCAAGCACTATTGAGCACTCAGATGGGCAGTCCCATGGACTTCATTAGGTCACTAGCAGTACTAAGTTGAGCCGGCTAAAAAATTGTGTTTTTTGTGAGTATCTATCTATCTATCTATCTATCTTTGATTAGATAGATTTGATAGATATTTGATAGATTAGATATAGATCTATAGATAAATAGATAGATAGATATAGATATAGAATTTAATTTGCTCAAAAGTTTTGGGGCTGTCAGTGTTATGAACTGGGAAGAGTTATAGACTTCACAGGGCCATTAGAAACAAACTGTTCATAGGTGGTCTTGTTCTGAGCTAAAGTTGTTATAAACTCATAACCACAGAAAAAACGCTGTGTGTAGTTTGAAGAACTAATCACCTACCAGAGCTCTTGCTGGAATTTATCAGCATGTGTTTAGGTTCTTTTATTGTTTTAATATTTTTTTCCTGTAATGCTTTTACCTTAAGAATAAAAGTACTTGCTTAGAAAGGTCTGTGTGGTAATTTTGGGCAATTACAGCTGTTCATGGTCCCTGGAGAGATAGCAATTTGCAGACGCTGGCTATTTAGGCAGTCTTGCTAGCTGGAGAGATCACAGTGTAGGCAGGGAATTGTGCAGCCTAGAAAACCCCCAGCTCCGGAGAGGTGCATCACAGGTCCCATTTAAGAGAGGTGACAACTGAGGAGCCAGAAACCTATAAGTAGGTTCCCTTGCTGGACTATGGAGGGGAATACATGTACAGTTGCACTGACCTGTGAGAATTTCTAAAGAGAATTGGACATCCAAATCCTTTAAGTGACTTTGAAAAGACACTTGAAATTCTTTCAAAAAAATCAATACAAATAAATAAAAATACATAAATATGATATGACTTTTTGGGCACTATCTCTTCTCTCCTCTCTTTTGCTTACCTTGGTAAATAAATGAAAATCTAAACTGATCAGGTTAAAAATTGATTAATAAATGCTTTTTTACAGTATGGCTGATATCCAGTGCTCCTGCTTTCATGACTGTGACATTGTATTCTGCAGAAAATAAAAGCACAGTAACCACAGTGAAGACTGGCAGCTGCACTTGTTTGTGGTTCTCCTCCAGATCTCAATAACCGGCATGGAAATCTGGGAGAAGAGATTGGTATTGCTGAAAGGAGCTTAGAGAGCTGATTGTCTGAGGCAAGCCAATGTCAACCTGTCCCTGGAAGATGTGCAGCTCAGTGTGTAAGTTTAGAGTGGGTCAAAAAAAGAATAATTATGTGGGGAAAAAATGGACATTTGATAAAGTTTCCATGTTTCAGGATTTGAAGCAGACCAGTTTTTCATTTATTCAGAATTTCTTATGACATATTCCCCCCCCCATTTTGAAATGTATTTTTTTTCTGATTTGTTCTCCCCCCCTTCCCCCTCCCCCCTGTTTTGTTCCTGTTTGCCCACTGAGGGCAATAAAGTAAATGAAGCCCAGGGTTCACACCCATTTTTCTTTTTGCAACTCTGTAATTTTTCAAATTTCAAACTTTTGAACCCATTTCTTTTGGTAACTTTTCCAAAGTTAAGGAAGTTTTGAAAAGTTACAATGTAGAAAAATAAAACAATAAAGGACAACCCCGCCCCTCCGAAAACAAACCAAAACAACCAACCCACCCCCTAAAACACCTACAATTGAAAAAGTGGGGGATCGAGAGTGGGGAGAAGATAAGGGGGAAAAAAACCCTAGACTTCATTCACTCAATTGTATTCAGTGGAAAGAAGGAGGTGAAAGGGGGAGCCCCAAAATTAAAATTTTAAACATGATAAAAATGTTTACATTTTGAAATGTTCCGATTTTTGAATATAAATAACATTAAATAGAAACTGAGCACCTCCCCCCCCACACATACACACAAACAGTAAAAATTTCAAAAATATCTGAGAGCCATATTTTCAAAGGTATTTAAATGCCTAATGAATCAGATAGGTGCCTAGAGGGATTTTCAAAAGCTCATATGTGCCTAACACCTATTGAAATAAATGGGAATTAGGCTCCTAAAGACCTATGAAGATCTGGGCTGAAGAGCCTAAATGGCTTTTGAAAATGGAACATGGGCTTCTAGCTCACTTAGGCACTAGTGAAAATTTTACCCCAAAGATTTTTGTGAAAGGTTTCAGTTTTTATTTTAAAAGGCCCCCTTTTTGATTGGGGGAAAAACGTTTCAAATAAAAAAAATGTCCATCAGGTTTCTGGAGAGATGAATGCTTCCCATGGATTCCTGTGTGTATGACTGGTCCATGGAGATACACACACATATTTTCTACTTGCAGCTTTCTTAGTTGTTCCCTGACATGTGTGTTAAAATTGTGTCTCTGACACAAAACAGCACAATCCCTTCCAAGCCTACTAGGTCATTTCAGGTCAGGGTGGACAAAATGACATCTGTCCCTTATTGGTAGATTAGAAGCATCATACTCATACATGAATGGTGCAGAAAGGTAGAAAAAGGTCTCCAGCTGCTATGGGGATGGGGATAGACTTTCTGGCCATTCATGTAGGACCTGTATCCAGTGTGGCTTGGGAGACCAGGTGGGCATGGGAAGTGTCTTGGAAGCTGGCATCATCTTGAAGGAGATTTTACTAGCTTTTCTGTACTTGCATTCTGAACTTTGACACAAAGGAGAGGGGTGGCACGTCCAGCTATTTGGCGGCAATTCGGCAGACGGTCCCTCACTCCCGCTCGGAGTGAAGGACCTGCCGCCGCAGATCGCGATCGCGGCTTTTTTTTTTTTTTTTGGCTGCTTGTGGCGGCAAAAACCCTGGAGCCAGCCCTGGTTGGAACAGGACCTGTGTTTTCAATCAGTCTCTGAGCATGAGGTTTGGCTCCAAATTCTGCATTATGTGTGAATGCATTACTTGCCAATGTTGTCTTCCAAATACCAGCACTTTGAGCTGTTAGTTGCATACATATGTACTACTCATTCTGTTAAATAGCCATAATTTTAACATAGAGAGAGAGCAGGTTGGATGGTTTATTCAGAGAATCATAGAATATCAGGGTTGGAAGGGACCTCAAGAGGTCATCTAGTCCAACCCCCTGCTCAAAGCAGGACCAATTCCCAACTAAATCATCCCAGCCAGGGTTTTGTCAAGCCTGACCTTAAAAACCTCTAACGAAGGAGATTCCACCACCTCCCTAGGTAACCCATTCCAGTGCTTCACCATCCTCCAATTTCATAGGAAATTTCAATTGTTGCCGAAACCAGAAACCAGCCAAATTTAATATTTTTTTGTTGTCTGTAACCACAAACTGATCACTTTCAGATGAAAAACAAAATCTCTGACCTAAAGTTGAAATTTTTGGACTGAAAACTACCCCCCCCCCAAAAAAAAATCATAAAAAAACACAAACCATCATGAAGCAAACAATTTTTGAGTTTTCAGCTTTCCAATAAAATTTTAATTTTTTGAAGAAAGCATTCCTTTTTTGCCAAAATATTCCTTTAGTTCAAAATCTGATTTTCAGTTTAAAAAAAGTTTCAATTGAAATGTTCAACCTGATATATATATATATAACTGAAGGATGGATTTTGCCTCAAGTAGAAGATGCAATGTGGAATAGTTTTGACTATGCAAAATTTAATTCATAAATTTCTATTTCAGCAGTTGCAAGCAAGCAGTTGAAAATATTTATGTATTTGCATTAATTACTAAGCTATGTATCAGAGGGGTAGCCGTGTTAGTCTGAATCTGTAAAAAGCAACAGAGGGTCCTGTGGCACCTTTGAGACTAACAGAAGTATTGGGAGCATAAGCTTTCGTGGGTAAGACTTCTTGCATCTGAAGAAGTGAGGTTCTTACCCACGAAAGCTTATGCTCCCAATACTTCTGTTAGTCTCAAAGGTGCCACAGGACCCTCTGTTGCTTTAAGCTATATATGAGGATCACAAAATCAGACACGACAGTTGCTATTTGTTAGCAATCTGGAACTGTAAAGTATTTTATTCTCTGCCAGAAATACTCTTCCTTGGGTGGAATTTTAAATGTTTAATTGTTTCAATGTCTTACAGTCATTTTCGAGCCTTCTTTTGAACATCTGTCTGTGCAGTCTTGGATATTGATTTGGACAGACTCGTTAACTGTTACCTACCTTTTTTCATCAGTAGGAAACACACCAAAATTATGAACAGGGAAGAAGGAATTGTAGATCCCAATATTAACCAATGGACCATTTCTAGAACAGAAACATCAATCAACTCAAGGTAAAAAAATTAGTAATTATGAAAGTGAAACAGGGAACTTTGTAAATTTGGGGTTAATACCTTTGTTTCACTTCATGTGAAAAAGATGCATGTATCTTGTAGGAAGGAGAGCTGCACATTTTTTAGAACCACAGAGATAATTTTTGCTCATCTCCTAATGGTGATGTGCATGTCCAAGCATTAATACTAGAGTAATGCTGTTATTCACCATAATGTGGACATTTTTAAATCTAGCAGCTTGAAATTGGCACAATTATTTTACCTTCCAGGGAAATTATGATGCTTTGTAAAAATCCAATCACTAATACACACAAAACACACATTATTCCCAACTTTATGTGCCCACCAAGTAGCAAAACAGATCTCATCCATTTCTATAACGTAATATATGTGCTAGATAGGTCCAAATAAAGAAGAGACATTGGCTTGCTAAATTTGAAAAATTAGGGTATTTTCAAGGCCTTATTCGAGCTCGGTGAATTTTTTAAACTAATTCCTTTTTTTAATAAAAAAAGCTATTTGCCAAATTTGAGTTAAAATTCAACAAATAGTATCAGTTTTGAAAAAAAGAGTCAAAACATCTAGTTTTGACTTTTCAGTTCAAAATGGTGTTTCCATTAGAGGATTGGGCCAAAAGAAACCTGATGAGGTTCAACAAGGACAAATGCAGAGTCCTGCACTTAGGATGGAAGAATCCCATTCACTGTTACAGACTAGGGACCAAATGGCTAGGCAGCAGTTCTGCAGAAAAGAACCTAGGGGTTACAGTGGACAAGAAGCTGGATATGAGTCAACAATGTGCCCTTGTTGCCAAGAAGGCTAACGGCATTTTGGGCTATATAAGTAGGGGCATTGCCAGCAGATCGAGGGACGTGATCGTTCCCCTCTATTCGACATTGGTGAGGCCTCATCTGGAGTATTGTGTCCAGTTTTGGGCCCCACACTACAAGAAGGATGTGGAAAAATTGGAAAGAGTCCAGCGGAGGGCAACAAAAATGATTAGGGGGTTGGAGCACTTGACTTCTGAGGAGAGGCTGAGGGAACTGGGATTATTTAGTCTGCAGAAGAGAAGAATGAGGGGGGATTTGATAGCTGCTTTCAACTACCTGAAAGGAGGTTCCAAAGAGGATGGATCTAGACTGTTCTCAGTGGTAGCAGATGACAGAATAAGGTGTGATAGTCTCAAATTGCAGTGGGGGAGGTTTAGGTTGGATATTAGGAAAAACTTTTACCCTAGGAGGGTGGTGAAGCACTGGAATGGGTTACCTAGGGAGGCGGTAGAATCTCCTTCCTTAGAGGTTTTTAAGGTCAGAAGTTGAAGTTAGACAAATACAAACAGGAAATTAAGAGTAAAATTTTAACAGTGAAGGGAATGAACTATTGGTACAACTAAGGTTCCAATCCTGTAAATATAATCTATTGGTGAGAGTCTGTGTTATAGGATCCCGTCTGTGCAGGTTTACACTGGGTATGAGTTAGTACAGTGTCAAGCCATAGCAACCCTGTTTCAATCTGAAAGTTCTTGGTTCAATCCCTGCTGTGTTATTTAATAGGGCTATTCATGGTAGTAAAGTCAACCATATACATAACTGTTTGCAGAACCGGGGCCTCACATGGGGATATAGCAGATACTTCATGATTTGGCCTTTACACTGAGACTGGCCATCTTTCTAACAGGTCCAGGCTAGCTCATCTTTACAGGAATATCCTAGGAATGGATGACATTCTAGCACCTGCTACAGAAACTAGGTGGTTGCAATGATCCCATATGGCCTGGAAATTAATGATAATGATTTTCAAACTTTTTCACCAAGTATATTTTCATTTTCTTTGGCCACTTCTGTGAAAAGTAAATATTTTTTCTTTAAGCTGTGTGAGTTCAGTTTCTTACCTGTGACACTCAGGTACCAGACTTCACTGAGAAACAAATTCTTCACCTGGCCATCTCTGTGCTGATACAAACAAGCAAAGTTTCCGGAGTTGTTTGCCCTCACTTTGTGATGGAGGCTGTAGGCAAATCTGCTTTCCTTCATTGCAAGATCCTGCCCATCTTTACAGAAGATAAGAAAGGTAAAACGGGACAAGGCAGGTACTTTACATTTAAGCAAAACTGTGTCTCCTGGGTGACTGGACACCTTGTCTAGAAATATCTGAGGAGCAGGGAGGCCACCTATGGGGAAAAAAAATATTACATTAAACACCTATTCATTGCTGGGATAAATTTAGCCACACTGGAGCTGGTTGAAGTGTTTTTAACAGATGGGGGAGAAGGGTGAATTTTTTTGATGCTGGAATTTTTGCTTAATAAGGGTTTTTAAGAAATCATCATGAAAATTGTATTAAAATGTTGATAGATAATGTACCTTAATTTTGTGCTTTTTGCAGTGTATAGGAATTGGGTAGTGTCTCTTTATATAGCCTGTGAGCCGTAGTGACGCTCACCGTGTTTTGTGTTTTTCGACACTAATCTGAGCAGTAGTACAAGCCTGAGAAGTTATGTGTAGTCAATGTGTAGTCAAGTACAGTAATGTGGACCTCATGATGCCCTTGTGGTTTCTTCATATTACTGTTGCGTAAAGGACAAAAGACATTATTAAATGAGAAATTTTCAAAAATGGCTTTTTAACATTTTTAAATAATGAGCCCCTGTGCACACACACACTTAGGCCTCTATTCTGCAAACATTTCGGCAGGTGCTTTATTCTACTACTGCGGTAGTAGTGTAAGTAACGTGTATGAGTGTTCACAGAATCAGGGCCTAAGCTGACCAAAATCGCCTTTTTAATTGATTTTTTTTATTTAAAACGTGGAAAAGGAGAAACAAAACTTTTCAATAACATTTTTGATTAAAAAAAAATCCAGAGAAATGTCAAGAGAAGATTTTCAGCAAAAGGATTCTGTGGTGTTTCAAAATGTTGGTGATTTCTTTTTTCATGTTTGCATTGTCCAATTCTCACTGAGCCCAGCCCATCCCTTTAAGCAGAAAAGCTGATGCCATAGAACATGCGGCTGGATGGCACTCTGTCTGCGGGCTGATTTACTTTCAGAAGCTGGGGAGTGAGAGAGGCTGGAAGAGTGAAGGGACCCAGAGGCAGGAATAATAACCTGGATCCAAAGCCCTTTCCAGGGCTCCAGGACCCCTGTGATTCCCCTGGTCCTCCCAGCCCTTTGGCCTTGGGGAACAAAGAAATTACTAGGAGGTGTCAGACCCTAACCCTGTCTTGGCTATTTAAATTGCTACCTCATCAGGGATTGGCTCTTGCTCTGTGTTTGCACAGTGCTCAACACAACACAGCTCTGATCTTGGCTGGGGTCCTTAATTGCCACTGGAAAAGGAATGCTACTAATAAAGACTCTCTAGCCAAAACTCCCAACTGGAGACACTTTCAAAGGGGCTGATTTCCAGGGGGTGGGCGCTCAGCACTTTCTGAAATCCAGGCCACTTCATGGTGTCTCGGGAGGCCCAGAACAGTGTGATCCCAGGAGCATCAGCGGGTGGGCCGAGCCCACTTTAAACAGCTGAGAACCTAAAAAAAGTCTGTCATGCATCGAGCAGCGATACACAGTGCAACTGCCACGGCAAAGGGGCCCAGCAGCGAGGCTAACTTTAAAACGTCACTAGCTCAGTCACTTGGGGTTCTTTTTAGAACTTTATTGAGCCATTTGGATGGATTAGAAACAAAGGACTGTAAATGTCATTTTAAAGGTCAGAGCCAATAAAATCCAGATTGCAGGATCGGGGGCCAGATTTTCACAAGGGCTCTGAGCCAGATTTTCAAGGACTCAGCACCCAATGTGACCTCAGGGTGCTGACTCCTCTGGCCATACATGTGGGAACTGAGCTACTTTGAACAGTCTGGCTGCCGCGTTTTTTTAGGCTCACGCTACTGTAACCCAGGCCTGCTTGTGTGGTGCCCTGTCCCCCTCTGGTGGCACCTAGACCATCTAGAGATTGAGGAGTCTGCTGCAGCCTTAGCTAAGAGGCATGTGGCTTTTAGCTCATGCAGTAGAGGCTCATACACTAAATTTCAGAGGTCTCAGGTTTGATCCTGCCCACCAGCAACTGGGGTCTGTCAGCATTACACCATAATTACTCCAGTGGCTGGCCCAGCCCTACAAGCTGCTGACCCCTTCCTGGCAATTGTTGAGTGCCTCCCAGGCCCATTCGACATCAATAGGAGCTGAAGATGCTCATGAGATGTTCAGCATCCTGCAGGATTGGGCCTTTAAAATCTGCCTCTTGACATATTTAGGCCTAATATCTATTTAAGATAAGAGCAGAGGGCCAGAGCCCTGAGGTAAGTGGGGAAATGGGATACAGGGAGGAAGCACGAGCAGGAGAGCGCAAGAGGGGAGGACTCCTGTCTCATACTGAGAAAGCAGGATGATCAGCGAGTTATCTTAAGTGCCTATACCCAAATGCAAGAAGCCTGGGAAACAAGCAGGGAGAACTGGAAGTCCTGGCACAGTCAAGGAACTATGATGTCATTGGAATAACAGAGACTTGGTGGGATAACTCATGTGACTGGAGTACTGTCATGGATGGATATAAACTGTTCAGGAAGGACAGGCAGGGCAGAAAAGGTGGGGGAGTTGCATTGTATGTAAGAGAGCAGTATGACTGCTCAGAGCTCCGGGAGTTTCTGGATTAAGTTTAAAAGTGTGAACAACAAGGGTGACGTCATGGTGGGAGTCTGCTATAGACCACCAGACCAGGGGGATGAGGTGGATGAGGGTTTCTTCTGGCAACTAACAGAAGTTACTAGATCTCAGGCCCTGGTTCTCATGGGAGACTTCAATCACCCTGATATCTGCTGGGAGAGCAATACAGCGGTGCGCAGACAAACCAGGAAGTTTTTGGAAAGTGTAGCGGACAATTTCCTGGTGCAAGTGCTGAAGGAACCAACTAGGGGCAGAGCTCTTCTTGACCTGCTGCTCAGAAACTGGGAAGAATTAGTAGGAGAAGCAAAAGTGGATGGGAACCTGGGAGGCAGTGACCATGAGGTGGTCGAGTTCAGGATCCTGACACAAGGAAGAAAGCAGAATACGGACCCTGGACTTCAGAAAAGCAGACTTTGACTCCCTCAGGGAACTGATGGGCAGGATCTCCTGGGAGAATAACATGAGGGGGAAAGGAGTCCAGAAGAGCTGGCTGTATTTTAAAAAATCCTTCTTGAGGTTGCAGGAACAAATCATCCCTATGTGTAGAAAGAATAGTAAATATGGCAGGCAACCAGTTTGGCTTAACAGTGAAATCCTTGCTGATCTTAAACACAAAAAAGAAGCTTACAAGAAGTGGAAGCTTGGACAAATGACCAGGGAGGAGTATAAAGATATTGCTCAGACATGCAGGAGTGAAATCAGGAAGGCCAAATCACCCTTGGAGTTGCAGCTAGCAAGAGATGTTAAGAGTAACAAGAAGGGTTTCTTCGGGTATGTTAGCAACAAGAAGAAAGTCAAGGAAAGTGTGGGCCCTTTATTGAATGAGGGAGGCAACCTAGTAACAGAGGATATGGAAAAAGCTAATGTACTCAATGCTTTCTTTGCCTTTGTCTTCACGAACAAGGTCAGCTCCAGACTACTGCACTGGGCAGCACAGTATGGGGAGGAGGTGACCAGCCCTCTGTGGAGAAAAAAGTGGTTCAGGACTATTTAGAAAAGCTGGATGAGCACAAGTCCATGGGGCAGGATGCTTTGCATCTGAGGGTGCTAAAGGAGTTGGTGGATGTGAAAACTCATGCCGATCTGAGGAGGTGCCGGATGACTGGAAAAAGGCTAGTGTAGTGCCCATCTCTCAAAAAGGGAAGAAGGAGGATCCGGGGAACTACAGGCCAGTCAGCCTCACCTCAGTCCCTGGAAAAATCATGGAGCAGGTCCTCAAGGAATCAATTATGAAACACTTAGAGGAGAGGAAAGTGATCAGGAACAGTCAGCATGGATTCACCAAGGGCAAGTCATGCCTGACAAACCTAATTGCCTTATATGTTGAGATAACTGGCTCTGTGGATGAGGGGAAAGCAGTGGACGTGTTATTCCTTGACTTTCGCAAAGCTTTTGATACGGTCTCCCACAGTATTCTTGCTGGCAAGTTAAAGAAGTGTGGGCTGGATGAATGGACTATAAGGTGGATAGAAAGCTGGCTAGATTGTCGGGCTCAATGGGTAGTGATCAATGGCTCCATGTCTAGTTGGCAGCCGGTATCAAATGGAGTGCCCCAAGGGTCAGTCCTGGGGTCCGTTTTGTTCAATATCTTCATTAATGATCTGGAGGATGGCGTAGACTGCACCCTCAGCAAGTTTGCAGATGATACTAAACTGGGAGGAGTGGTAGATATGCTAGAGGGTAGGGATAGGATACAGAGGGACCTAGACAAATTAGAGGATTGGGCCAAAAGAAATCTGGTGAGGATCAACAAGGACAAGTGCAGAGTCCCGCACTTAGGACGGAAGAATCCCATGCATTGCTACAGATTAGGGACTGAATGGCTAGGCAGCAGTTCTGCAGAAAAGGACCTAGGAGTTACAGTGGATAAGAAGCTGGATATGAGTCAACAGTATGCCCTTCTTGTCAAGAAGGCTAATGGTATTTTGGGCTGTATAAGTAGGGGCATTGCCAGCAGATCGAGGGATGTAATCATTCCCCTCTCTTCAACATTGGTGAGGCCTCATCTGGAGTACTGTGTCCAGTTTTGGGCCCCACACTACAAGAAGGATGTGGAAAAATTGGAAAGAGTCCAACAGAGGGCAACAAAAATGATTAGGGGGTTGGAACACATGACTTATAAGGAGAGGCTGAGGGAACTGGGATTATTTAGTCTGCAGAAGAGAAGAATGAGGAGGGATTTGATAGCTGAACTACCTGAAAGGAGGTTCCAAAGAGGATGGCTCTAGACTGTTCTCAGTGGTAGCAGATGACAGAACAAGTAGTAATGGTCTCAAGTTGCAGGGGGGAGGTTTAGGTTGGATATTAGGAAGAACTTTTATACTAGGAAGGTGGTGAAGCACTGGAATGGGTTACCTAGGGAGGTGGTGGAATCTCCTTCCTTAGAGGTTTTTAAGATCAGGCTTGCCAAAACCCTGGCTGGGATGATTTAGTTGGGAATTATTCCTGCTTTGAGCAGGGGGTTGGACTAGATGACCTCCTGACGTCCCTTCCAACCCTGATATTCTATGATTCTTTGAAATAATTCATATGATGAATTTTTGGTCATTTTTATTCAAATTATTTTAAGCAGACAATTATTCAACCTGCTCTGTCAGTCGTGACCCATCTTCATCTCTCATGCACTCTATTAGCCACATGTATTTCATGTGCTTTGATTAGGTTTGTATAAGGCGGATTTCACTTGTCTCTTCCCAATGGAATTCTGGTATTAATTCCAGAATTAAGAAAATATTAAGTGACAAAATGGATATAAAAATATGTTTTTAAGGTTTAATCATGGTCAAAATGTGCTCTGATTCCATAGCTGTTAATCTGTAATGGATACATGTTTGATTCCAATGCTGTTTATTTAATTTACTTTGGATTTTTATCATTTTGATGGATAATATCAATGTTTATTTTTAAGCGTTTAACTTGTTTAATAATTTTAATTTTCACAGTTGTTGGAATTATGGGAAGAGGGTCAGACAATGGAAGGGGTCAGACAATAATTATTTAATGGCAGTAGATGTTGAGATTCAAAAAAGTTTTATAGCCATTATAGAATTGTCAACATCACATGTCAAAATATACAAACTAGATATCCTTAAATCAACCTCTAATTAATGTTCACAAGCAGCACTTTTCTTACTTTGCCTGTCTGTAAATTTCAATTGTTATTGATGGAAATATTTTTTCATTAGTTTGTGAGCGTACTGGGAAATTGACGTTTCCCAATACAAATCTAATCCCTCCAAGCCTAAATATACTGTACAATTGTAGTTTGTTTTTTAAACAAAGAGTGGGGTTTTCAGAAGTGCCAACGAGCCAGATTTTCAGCGTAATATAGGCATCTGAAGATACAGAGAGGTGCCTACCGGGATTGTGAAATGTGCTCAGGTACCTAGTTAGGTGCTTAGAGTGCTTTTATGAATCCCATTAACACCTATTTACATCTTTAGGCACCTAAATATCTTCAAAACATGGCCTTGGGGGATTTGGGAGCAAAATAACTGCCAACTTTCAATGGGGTTTGTGCTCCTAAATTAGTTAGTTACTTTTGGAAATCCCTCTCCCAGTGTCTGATTTAGACCCTTTGTTAAAGCCTTGCTGATTAGTTAAGGGAACAATTCTCTAGTCTTTTGTCCTCAATCTCTTCTTAGAAATAAAGAATGTTCTTTATATACTCACAGCAAAGTCAGAGTCCTAGCGGCAGGATGATTGGGAGAATCAGTGGCAACTGACCAGACGGGAAATGTCTGCAGTGGCTTCTGCCACTTGGGGTGTAGGTTAAGAGACAAGTCCAGAGTCTTGTTTCTGAGCCTCCTTCTGCCCCAGGGGATTCACAGAAGATCAGATACAGTCCCTCTGATGTGGTTTGCCTTGCACTCTCTGGGCTGCAGGTACAAAGCAAGGTACTTGGCTGTGAGTCTTCTGCTCCTCAGGGTTCAGACAGCACACACGATGGTGTGGTGTCACACTCGCCTCTTGGGTGCCTCCTAGGGTGACCAGATGTCCTGATTTTATAGGGACAGTCCCGATATTGGGAGCTTTGTCTTATATAGGTGCCTATTACCCCCCACCCTGTCCCGATTTTTCACCCTTGCTATCTGGTCACCCTAGTGCCTCCTGATATCTGTCACCACTCGCCATGCTCAAGCATTCACACTATTCTGCTCTACTCCACTCCGAACTCAATGCATGAAGAGCTCGGGAGAGAACCCTACTGGTGAACCTTGCTCTGTGCTGCAAACGACTAAGGAGCATGGCCCAGCTTTAATTGCTGCTGCTGAGCAGCCAAAAACCAGAACACTGGGCCCCCAGCCAAAAGATGTGTGAGAGCAGAGAGCGCATGGCCACCTCATGTTTGTCCCAAGGCAAAACAGATGCCACGAAGCCACCAGAGAAATATCAGGTCTCTCTTGTTAGATAGGAACGTATTGGAGCTGGTTGAAAAGCACCAATTATTTTTGTCATGGGAAATTTAGAAAAAAAGTGTCATTTTTTAAACGTCCTCCAAAATTTTGTTGGGGTTTGAATGAAAAACCAAAGCCAAAAGCTGATTTCTTATTTATTTATTGGCTTTGGAAAACCATGTTCAGTTTTGGGTTAAAACAATAGTTTGTTTTTAGAATATTAAAAATAAGTAAAAAATCTTGAAACCTGAAAACTTACTGAAAATCAGTCAATCAATCAATAACCAATTTTTTTTTTGTTTCTGTGGGGTTTTTTGGTCAAAAAAGGGGAGAATTTTACCAAAATAAAAATTTTCCATTTATATTTTGGTTTCAAAGGTATTTTTCCTCAGAAAAATGTTTCAGTAGAAAATACTTGAACAGACTAAATGATACATTTTTTGGATTTCTCACCACATCTGTAAGAGAATTGGACCTGGGAAGGAAACATGAGTAGCTGGGAAATACAGCTGGGACACTGGGATAACCTATCTATACAAGAAGAGTCCAGGATTGTCACTCTGTTTGTGTGTTGCTCTGAACTTCTGTTGAGTCAACATCCACAACCCCCAATGGTTACAAAGTAAATGGTAACAAGGTCAGAGGGGTGATATGTAACATGTTTGTATCAGTGTATAAAAGAGGGGTCACAGAGGGTGTCTTTGTCTAGCCTAGGGAGGAGCAGAAAGTCCTGCTGCTCACTGAGTCCATTGTCACAGGCATACATGTATTGAGTGTACCTGTAGCACACATAGGGCACTAATACAGTACTTTACTGGCAATAAACCTGGCTGAGCATCTTTGCTAGTGAATCATCTTCTTGAGCAGTTTGGTCGAGGTCTGCTGTATGGGCTATCTGGCCAGAGCCAGTGCGGCACGCAGAGAGAACACACACACAGCCAACAACTGACAGCAGTTTTATATTCTGTTATGTAACATTTAAAAAGTGAGACAAAAAGTCATGTTAAAAGGGAAAATTGAAATGTTCCCTCTTCACATCATGACAACACCCTGTTTCCAGTTTTTTTTTCTACCTGAAATTTTGTCAAAATTGACATATTTGTTTGAGGTGTTTCGATTTTCATGGAACAGCATTTTTCTGATGAAAAAAAGTTCAATTGGAAAAATTCCAAACAGCTCTAGTCAATATATAGATAATGCCCCAGTAAATGGCACACAAGAATATGTAGCATCGCTAATGGGTGTTCTAGGAGCAATAAAAGGGTGTTGTTGTTGTGTACTGCAGGAGGTTTTCTGTGTGCAGGGTTCTTTTGTCTTTTTAGGCTCTTAGCAACTGCCCCTAACCTCAGGAAGCTGCTGCTTCCATCCATGTGGGACATTTACTGAGAACACAGGCCATGGAGGCTGCGCAAGTTTTATTGCTGGATTTGATGCGCCTTCTGGGACAGCTGACAGGGCTGCTCTGTGTCTGTTTGATCCCCTGGTCTCAGCTCCTCACTGGCTCTCCTACATAGCCATCACTCTCAGAAGAGCTGCACAGAGACGGGTTGCAAAGTTTCTTGCCTCTTCGTATAATGGCATGTTGGTTTCTATGAGGAGAGGGGAAGGAATTGGCTACATGTCATTTTAAAAATCCATTTTTCCCAGCTGAAGCTATTTACTGAATGTGACCCAAATGTGTGAATAATGTTTGTGCCATGAAAAATGCCCAAAAAATAAATGTGCCCAGCTCTACGGATGGTAAAATCGCCAGAGATGGCAACTCTGCCAGAGCCCCATTGAAACTATCCCCTTCCCCCCCCCCCCCAAAAGAGATGAACTTTTGCAGTTTTTCTTGCTAAAACAAAGGGAGGGGAAAGTAGTTTGAATTGAACAAAACATTTCATTCAACCCCAAACAATTTGGGGAGATGGGGGCGTTATCTCATTTCTGGTCATTTTTTTATTTGGTTTATTTTTCATCCTTTATTTTTGATTAAATAAATTTCTAGACAAAACTGTTTCAAAAGAAGTTGAAATGTTTCATTTTGAAACACCAAAACAAACTGCTTCAATTAAAAACAAATATTTACTGAATTTAACCAAAATGTGTGAATGTCTGTGTCCTGAAAAAATGCCAAAGAAATAAATGTGCCCAGCTCTACACATGGTAAAATTGCAAGAGATGGCAACTGTGCCAGAGCCCCATTGAAACTCTCACTTGAAATTCACTGTCTTTCACTGGGACTTTGGTTCTGTGGAAGCAGGGAAAGAAAGAGAGGGTTTAAGTGCAGCCATTTAAGTGTCAGAGACAGAGCAACGGTTCTGTCAAGACTTAGCCTAATATTGCAAGACCTGTAGAAGCAGGGCTCACATCAGAAGTGAGAGGAAAACAGCAGAATAGTCAGTGTGACCTAGTCTTGAGATAAGGAAGTTTGAGAAGAGAAAGTGAGAAAATACTGGAATAGATAGCAAATAGCCTAAATAAAATGCAGATGTTTTTAATTAATGCACGTCACAAAGAGGTATAAATGCTTGTGTGATTTTGCTTGTACTTTGGAGAAACTGAGGCAGAGAAGCTCTGTCAGCTGTGTTCTTCCCTTGCAATTGCATGTCCTGAATAAAGCTGTCTCTGATTTTGTTGCTTCCAACCTGGGAGTGGAATTCATTTCTTCCACAGTTCTTTGGGAAATGTTACCATTCATCTCAGAGCCCAGGGTTGAGGCAGAAGCAGAAGCCAGGATTCAGAGCCCAAGGTCAGAACATCACCTACCTTTGTTCACCAGAAGATAAGTTACTGGAGCCAGAATCAGAAAGAAACCAGCTACAATGCACAGTACGATCTCTAGTCTCAGTCCTAAGGAAAGGAGATAAACATGAAGAGTCCTGTTCTGGCAGAGAGCCAACAACATAGGTCTCACTGCCCCAGGGAGTTTTCTGGGTTATTACTGGACAGTACATACAACTGCTGTAACCATATGTTTGTGCCCTCTCTCCCTGCCAACACTGACTGCCAAATGAGCCAGTTGTTTTGTTTGAAAACATCCAAACACAGAAGTTAAATAAAAACATACATCCTCAACTCACCCCAACTTGCTACCTGCTGGCTCTTGGAAGACTGACTGCTTCTAGACCCAAATTGCAGGAAACCCCCCTGAAACTGAACCTGACAGCTTACAATTTTAACATGTCTTTCCATACCCCACACCAGCAACGCCACAGCAAGAGCTGGACAAGGATGGAAGGGACCTCAGAACAAATACAATGGGAATAGATCCAAAACCAATGTCTGGAGCTCAGGGAGGATATGGTCTCCTGGGCTGTTCTCTGGCAGGGGAGAGTGGGTGGGGAAAATGGAAGGAGAGATTACAGGGTGGGAGAAGGAATCATTAAGTGATGGAGACATTATATAAGGGGCCTTGGTGGTAGAAGATACTGAACGCAAATGGATGATACACAAAGTTTCTCTCCGCACATTAGAGCCCCATTGCCCTGCCCTAGACACACCCAGACTAATGCTGGGCATTTTAGGGAGAGCCGTACTGGGGGAAGCAGAGCATCCCTTGGGTCATCCAAGATCAGGGGCCCACTGTGCTAAGTGTTGTACAAACAGAGTAATAGATGACCCCTGCCCCGCAGAGCTGACCATTGAACAAGACCAGACAGACCCAGGGTGAGAGAAAGTGCAGAGGGCACCAGCAGAATGAGCAATGCGATGACAGCAAACATCCTGTTGGTGCCACGGTGGGGATATTTGGTCGGTTTAGTTAGGAGGGGTCAGCAAAATGGGAAAAGCTAATGCTGCTATTCCAGCAGTGTGGGGGGCCCTTAAAGGGACCAAGCCCCAAAGATGCCCTGGCTTGCAGGGTGGCAGTGCCAAGCTTTCCCCCTCACACAAGTCCTGGGAGATGCTGACAACTGTGAGCTGCAGAGTGAGAGGGGGGAGCAGTTGTGGGGAGATAGATGGGTTGAGTCTCCCTCAGCCATAGCCAGTGCTGTGTGTGCTGGTTCCCCCATGCTCCCTGCTATGGGGCAGGTTGTATGGGGGCTGCACAAGAAGAGGTCTATAATGGGATGCCCCCCTCCCACCTCCGAATGTGGAAGATGCACAGCATTCGGGCTTCATCCACAGCCCACTGGACTGAGTGCCAGGGCCCCCTGTGGCTCGGACTCTGAGGGGGGGGATTTTGAAGAGCTCTGAAGCCAACGTGCTCTCAGCGTGCTGAGTGCTGTGGAAACCAGGCCCGTGGTGAGTACAGTCATTCACCTTCCGGAAGTGGAGTTCTCAGCCTGGCCAGTGACTGGGCTATCATCAGGGGGAGCTTTTCTGTCTGGGCAATAAACACAGGAAATATCACACTGTCTTAGCTGGGAATGAATTCAAGTGGGGTCTGCATCTTACCATGTCTGAATACCTTTACATGTCTGGCTCCTGGCTCCCCGGTAGCCATAACTTGGCCTGCCTACACATGTGACATCTCCAAACTTCCCTGTCTTCACTACAATATTACCTCGAGTTAGTTAATTCTAGGGATGTTTTTCTATTGAAGCATAGCTTTGGGGGCAGAGAACGTTACAAACAAGCCTGAGATGGTCAGGTGGGGGAGGGGTAGCACGGAATAACTTACTAAGTGCCTGATACCCACCATTTAAGCCCTTTCCTCTGCCCACAGTGTGTAGCTGACAGCTGCTCACCTGTGACCTTCAGTTGCAAGGGGGCACTGTGACTGGAATTGGTCTCCTGTTTTTTCTCATCCTTGTGCTGATACCCACAGGAATAGCGCCCTGCACTCTTCATGGAGGTCGTAAGGAGCAATGTAAAACTAATTTGTCCTGGTTTTAATTTTTGGCTGGAAAGATCCACCCCGTCTTTGCAGAAAACAGCTTTGGTAACATTATAGTTTGGAAGATGTGCACATCAGGCTAAACTGGGTCCCCTCCTGAGCTGACATCATATTCAGGAACAACGTAGGCGTGTGAAGATCACCTAGAACAACAAAGAGACAGGGACATGTGTCTGAGAGGGGAATGACAGGGAGCTGAGTGTTAGCGATCACTGAGATGAGAAATGCATTGACTGGTGAAAGGAGAAGGGTCTGTTCAGTTGGGAAATCACAGAAATATGGAGTTTAAAACAGTAAATCTAGGCACTATTTGGCAGCAATGCCCTGATTGCTCAAACACCACAACATGGGTCAGACTTGCTTATTTAGTCTGTTTTACTTTGGGTGGGTGTGAATTCCTGCTATGCTGGGCCAGATCCCCAGCTGCTCTGAACTGGCATTGTTCCGATTTTTATTTTTATAATTTCAATGGACAATAATAACAGATGTTTATTTTTAAGCATTTTTTTTTTCAGTTTTTGTCCTGTTAAATTTTCACAGTTGCAGGAAATTATGAGGGACAGAAAATATTTGTTTAATGACAATCAATGCTAAGATTCAAAAAATGAAAGCTTTAGACCCATTAAAACACAAATTGTCAACATCACATGTAAAAATATAGAGTAAACATCCTTAAATCAAATGCAATAAAGTATTTTTCTTACTTTGCCTAGCTAGACATTTCCATTATTAATGATGGAAGTGTTTTTTCATTGGTTTCTGTGTGTGTGCAGTGAAATCAACATATATTGGCAGATACTGATGAAAATCGAATCCTTCCAAGCCTAGTCATAATAAAAAGACAGTCACTGCCCTGGAGAGTTTACAGTTTATGTAAATGATGCATAATTTAGCCCGTGGTCCTTCACAGAGTTAAGCACATGCATAACTTTACTCATGGGAGTAGCCATGTTATTTTCAAAGGAATTACTCACAAGAGGAAAGTTACGTATGTGCAGAAGTGTTTTCCTTCCAAATTAGCAAAGCCGGGATTTCTCACTGGGGTGTGGCCATGTGGAAAGTGGCATTTTAACCTTCATCCAATTAAGCACAAACTTCTTTGCAACAATGGTTTTATGAAGTGAGAAATATCGCTTTTCCATTCTCTACCATCTCTAAAACAATTGAACAGCTCTTTGCAAAGTCTCCCACTGGATGTAAAATAGTCTGATTTCTTTTCCGTAGCATAGCCTTTCCGCTGGAGGTCAGTGTCAGCATCCCCATTGTATAGATGAGGAAACAAAGGTTGGATGAAAAATTGGGAGAAGGGAGCAGGGGGAATGAGCAAACATTTTGTCTAAAATTTTCCCATTTATTTGCAAAGTTTAAAATATTGTCAAAATGTTGACCCTGTCTAATGATCCTTGTTTTCTACAGACTTGATTAATTAAACTTCCCAGAATGTTTGATAACAAATAAGTCACAATCAATGCAGGTGTGATAGGTCTCAATGCAAATACCAGTTGAAAGACCCAGTTAGGAATATGATAAACTCTGGCTAGTTACAGGGGAGGCTTATAAAGTCTACAGTGAGTTTGAAGGTTTGACCAGACGTCTGTTGAAGTTGATGGAAAAACTCTCCTTGACTTCAATGATCAGACTGTAAACAAATTACCTTTAATAAGAAAGAATCGCCCAGTAATTCCCTGGGAAACTCAGAACATGGAGCATGGGAACATTTTCCAATATTTTACACCTTAATATTGGCATTTCCTAACATCAGAGATTTTGAGTTTGAAACCTCAATAACATCCTTTTAATGTAATTTCTGTATATTGTGACAAAGTTCCTCCTCTATCTTGGTGGGTCCTGCGCTTATTGGCAGATTTTCTTGCCTCAGAGATTCGCCATGTGGGTTGGGGAACAGCCCAGAGACCTTACCCTCTGGAAGAACCCACAGTCCAGGTCAATTGGGAGGTTTGGGGGAACCCGGGCCCACCCTCTACTCCAGGTTCCAGCCCAGGGTCCTGTGGACTGCAGCTGTCTATAGTGCCTCCTGTAACAGCTGCATGACAGCTACAACTCCCTGGGCTACTTCCCCATGGCCTCCTCCAAACACCTTCCTTATTCTCACCACAGAACCTTCCTTCTGGTGTCTGATAACGCTTGTGCTCCTCAGTCCTCCAGCAGCACACCCTCACCCTCTCAGCTCCTTGCACCTCTTGCTCTCAGCTCCTCACACCACAAACTGAAGTGAGCTCCTTTTAAAACCCAGGTGCCCTGATTAGCCCGCCTTAATTGATTCTAGCAGCTTCTTAATTGGCTCCAGGTGTCCTAATTAGCCTGCCTGCCTTAACTGGTTCTAGCAGGTTCCTGATTACTCTAGTGCAGCCCCTGCTCTGGTCACTCAGGGAACAGAAAACTACTCATCCATATTTGCCCTCTACCAGACTCCTGTACCCCACTGGTCTGGGTCTGTCACAATATGTATTTTTAGTATTCACTACTGCAGTGGCATCTAGCACTGCCTGTTATAGACCAGGGCCCCATTGTGCTAGGGGCTGTACAAACACAGAACAAAAAGTTGGCCCTTACCCCAAAGAGTTTACAATCCAAGTAAACTCAGGTTCTAATTTTCAAAGCTGTCTACGGGATTTGGATCCAAATTGCATAATTTTCAATGGGAAATGGGTGTTTCAACAACTAGGCTGCTCTGGGGGTACATTATATATATGATACTATGATGCCTTCAGAAGGGCACATAGAGCAGGAGGTTATTACAAACATTGGAAGAAGACTGAGAAATCATTTCAGACATTGTAAGAAACTGCGCACCATGAATTTATCACAGGCTTTTCAATCTGAGATGAAATAACCATCCAGATCCCACTGAAATTGCCATGTGTAGCCTCCATTTCAAATATTTTTAGCATAATTCTGACCCCAGACCAGTCCCCACATCCCCTCAGCCCAGGCAGACCCATAAACCTATCTCTCTCCCTGCTCCCCACACCCAGAGACACCCCCTTCTTGAGCCCGTTGGCAGAGAGCTCCCCAAACTTACAGAACAGCCACAGCAGGATCATGGGGAGGGGAAGCCGGTGACCAAGCCAGGGGACTCTGTAGCAGCGTCTGCGCCTCCGAGGAGAACCCCCGAGGCTTTGTGCCTCCAGTCCGCTCCTCCCCAGGGGAGCAGAACAGGAACCGATGGGTTGAGGTCTCTTGTAGTATGTCTGGGAGCAGCCCTGATGTGTGTGTGGCCAGAGGGGCCCTCCCCCCTTCAGATGTGAGTGGAAACATTATCCACCATTAACCTCCCTCCCCCCTCTGGTCTCTGTGTCTGTGATGGCTGAACGCACTGGTTTCCAATTTACATTTTGCAGCACACACACTACTAGCCTCAGGTCAAGGCTGGTCTCACAGGGAGCAGTCACACCCTCCCCACCTCCAGGCCAGTGTTCACCGTGTCTCCAACAGGTGTGACCATGTGACCGACACCAATAGCGTAAAATTTACGGAGTTTCAGCATCACAAACTGGGGAACTTTCCCAGGGGCAATTTTTTTTGGATTGTGAAATACTCAGACAGGACACACAGGGGTGTGTGGTTGGCATAAGCTGATGTCTGTCCACACAGCTTCAGACACCATAGCCTCCCAAGCACATTGTGCCCAGAGCAGGAGCTTAGCATGTGGGTAAGTTTATCAGCAACCACTGAGCGAGTGACATTAACCTGGGCTCTGACCTCCAGCCCCTCTCTGGTAGCATCAGCCCCCATCCACTGCTCTTCACCGCACACCCTCAGCCAAGCCCCCAAGCGCCCCTCCAGGGGCCACGTGTCCCTATCACACAGAGCCAGTCCTGCTCAGCCCAGGTACAGGGATCGGACAGACATCATGTGACTGTAAGACAACCAGCCATGCACAGGGAGAGAATGAAAACCTGGCACATCGCAGGTGTTTGGGCATCTCATGGAAAAGAGGGACTGTGCTGCTAAACCAGAACTTGTGGTCTCTGCACAGCACTCCCATTGGCTAGAGGTGATACAGCAGCTGGGGATTGGGTGGCTTCTGGAAAGTCCTGGCCATGCCCCCATTCCCAAGCCATGCCCCCTCTCCAAATTCAGAGTGATACACTAGCCAGGGATTGGCTGGGCAGAGGAATGTCCTGGCTCTGCCCCAGGGCTGTAGCAACAAAGAATGTGGCCCCCTCAGAACAGTGGCCCCCTACGAACATATGTCCGGGCGGGGCCCCTTACAATGCAGAAACTGGAATGCGGTATTTATTTTGCCACTTTTAGGGGCCCCCTTCCTTGCGGGGCCCCCTCCGGTCAGAGGGTACGGAGGGCGCTCGCTACGCCTCTGCTCTGCCCCCTTTCCCAGGCCACTTCCCTATGCCAATAGCTGGATTGTGGCTAGTCCAGTTGGCACATGCTGCTTTGAGCTACTAGCACAGCTGGTTCCATGGGAACAGGGTCAGTGGGGGGAGAGTATCCTGCACTGCAAACACTTCTGATGACCCGTAGATGGGTCAGTAACCACAGCTCCATCTATTATAGTTTACAGGCAGCTCCTATTCTGGCTCTCTTCTCCATCTACTTTTTCTTTTTTTATTTAGGAAATTTTTTTAAAATGTGCCTTAGAGTTTGGCCTCCCGATGGGGTGTTTGCACAGCCCGGGCCCCATAGATCCATGGAGGTTAATGTCAGAAGGGACCATTGTGTTCCTCTAGATTGACTCCCTGCATCACTCAGGCCAGAGAATCTCACCCACTGACCCCTGTATCCCACCCATCCCTTGTGGTCGAGTTAGAGCATGTCTTTTAAGGACAACATGGTTTTACAAAGGGCAGATCGTGCCAAACCAATCTGATCTCCTTCTTCGAGAAAGTAATGGACTTATTAGATAAGGGAAATGCAGTGGACCTAATATACCTAGATTTCAGTAAAGCGTTTGATACTGTACCGCATGAGGAATTATTGGTTAAACTGGAAAAGATGGGGATCGATATGAAAATCCAGAGGTGGATAAGGAACAGGTTAATGGGGAGAATGCAGTGGGTCGTATTGAAGGGTGAACTGTCAGGTTGGAGGGAGGTCACCAGTGGAGTTCCTCAAGGTTCGGTTTTGGGACCCATTTTATTTAATCTATTTATTACTGACCTCAGAACCGATTGTAGGAGTGGGCTGATAAAGTTTGCGGATGACACAAAGCTGGGAGGTATTGCCAATTCAGAGGAGGATAGGGATATTCTGCAGGAAGACTTGAATGACCTTGTGAATTGGAGTATCAGAAACAGGATGAAATTTAATAGTGAAAAGTGTAAGGTGATGCATTTAGGGATGACTAATAACAATTTTAGTTACAAGCTGGGGACGCATCGGTTAGAAGTAACTGAGGAGGAGAAAGACCTCGGGGTCCTTGTAGACCGCAGGATGACTATGAGTCGACAATGTGACGTGGCGGTGAAAAAAGCCAATGCGGTCTTGGGATGCATTAGGCGAGGTATATCTAGTAGGGATAAGGAGGTGCTGCTTCCGTTGTATAAGGCACTGGTGAGACCTCATTTGGAGTACTGTGTGCAGTTCTGGTCTCCCATGTTTAAAAAAGATGAACTCAAACTGGAACGGGTACAGAGAAGGGCCACTAGGATGATCAGAGGAATGGAAAACCTGTCGTATGAAAGGAGACTAGAGGAGCTCAGGTTGTTTAGCCTGACCAAACGAAGGCTGAGGGGGGATATGATTGCTCTCTTTAAATATATCAGAGGGATAAATACCAGGGAGGGAGAGGAATTATTACAGCTCAGTACTAATGTGGACACGAGGACGAATGGATATAAACTGGCCGTGGGGAAGTTTAGGCTTGAAATTAGACGAAGGTTTCTGACCGTCAGAGGGGTGAAATATTGGAACAGCCTTCCGAGGGAAACGGTGGGGGCGAAGGACCTGTCTGGTTTTAAGATTAAGCTAGATAAGTTTATGGAGGGAATGGTTTAAATGGAAAAACATGATTTTAGTCAAAGGAATACCGTGCTATGGCAGGTAAATAGTATAATGGCTAATGAGGGTCAGGCTGGAGAATCTTGCCTACGTGCTCGGGGTTTTACTGATCGCCATATTTGGGTTCGGGAAGGAATTTTCCTCCAGGGTAGATTGGCAGAGGCCCTGGAGGTTTTTCGCCTTCCTCCGCAGCATGGGGCAGGGATCGCTAGCAGAAGGATTCTCTGCTAATTGAAGTCTCTAAGCCACAGGATTTGGGGACTTCAACAGCAGAGTCAAGGGAAAGGGTAGGGACGGCTTTGTGGCCTGCATCATGCAGGGGGTCAGACCAGATGATCATAATGGTCCCTTCTGACCTTAAAGTCTATGAGTCTATGAGTCTATGAGACAACAATTTTGACTTACACACTCCAAGTATGACACCCCCCATGTCATAAAATCATAAGCACCTAAAATCATCACTGATAAAGTCTGCAGAGGACACAAAAAATTGGGGTGCAGGTAAATAATGACTAGGTCAGGTTGCTGATTCAGAGCCACCTAGATTGATTGGTAAACTGGTAGCAAGCAAACAATATGTGTTTTAATGTGGCCAAGTGTAAGTATGTACAAGTAGGGACAGAGAATGTGGCACTTCAGTACAGGGTGGGGGACTCCATCCCTGCAGTGGAAGCAGGGACTCTGAAAAGATTTGGGATCATGGGGCATAATCAGCTGAACATCAGCTTCCAATGCAATGCTGTGGCCAAAAGGGCTAATGCGATCCCAGGATGCATAAACAGGGGAATCCTGAGCAGGATTAGAGAAGTTATTTTATCTCTATATTTGGCAATGGTGTGACCTCTGCTGGAATATGGTGTCCAGCTCTGGTGCCCACAATTCAAGAAGGATGGTGGTAAACTGAAGAGAGTTCAGAGAAGAGCCATAAGAATTATTAAAAATTAGAAAACATGCCTTATAGTGATAGACTTAAGGAGCTCAATTTATTTAACTTAAAATAGAGAAGGTTAAGGGGTGATTGATTACAGTCTGTAGCTGTCTACATAAGGAAGAAAATTTTTAATAATGGACTGTTCAGTCAAGCAGAGAAAGATATAACACGATCCAATGGCTGGAAGTGGAAACGAGACAATTTCAGACTGGGACTAATGTGTAAATGTCATTCTATATGGAGTAACTCACAAGCGAGAATATCAACCTTGGGGCAAACTGTTAAGAAGTGGGGCACAAACCCCAAACTGGTGGTGAGTTCTATATTTTGATTTCACCAACCCCAGTAAAACATGCAAACTCCTCCGGCACTATACAGCCTTATCATGGAGTGACAGACAGTGCCCTGGGGCATTCTGACCAACCTTGCCATGCAGAAAAGTTAGTGACGGTCACTTCACACCAAAGATCACAAAACATTCAGGTTACTCTCAGTTGAAAAGCCCAGTCACTTACCCAAGGTCAATTTGCACCTTATACCCCACACCAAAGCCAGCACTTGTAGCCAATCCTATAGTGAACTAATTTAAGGAATTATTAACTAAGACAGAGCAATAAGCAAGTTATTTACAAGGGTAAAACAGGTGAACATACACACACAAATGTGTTGCAGTCTTAAGGTCTAGATGGTGATAGAGCTGTTGAAATCTGCCAGCTCTGTAGATCCTTAGGGCTAACCCAAGTACATCCTGGGGATCTCTCGCTTATATTTAGGAATCTTTGCCCCTTAAAGTCAAAACAGCATCAAAAGACCCCAATTCCTTCTGGCCAGGGATTTTTATCCCCATTTCCCTAAAGTCCAAGCTGATGGGACGAGCACATGCAAACCGCTATTTCACACTGGGTGATGCTTCTTTGCTGACTGGATTTCAGTTTCAGAACAAATATTTTTGCAGTTGCAGACCAAACACTTAAGCATTACCTTATAGTATGGCTTACAGATATTATAAGCAGGCAGCAACTTACAAGCATTTCATAAAGAGTAAACACATTGTTACAAGTCAAATACCAATTTTAACGCTACTGACACACTGGTGAGTCAGACTGGTATCCAGCTCTGCATTTCACAGTGTTCACTGGAGGCCTTGGGACCTTGGCATCAGCTGGCACCTGACAGGGGCTGGATCGACGGTTCTGGAGGCTTTGCTCCTCCCCCTGCACTCTGATCCACCCACCTCCCCAGCTCACTAACACATGTTCCCATTTCTCTTAGCACCACAGAGGCTGTGGGTGGGAGTGATGCCATGCCCTGGTGGCTCTGTGGGGCTGGACACCCACACTCCTGCAGCTGGGTGAGCCCCATGCAGTTGGGCTGAATTTATCTGGGGACTCTGGGGGGCTGTGTGTGCTTTGAGACCCGAGCCCACAGGGGCAGACACTTTTGGGTGGTGTGCTATAGCCTAACCACTGGGCCCCTATGTGTGAGCTGCTCCATCCCTGAATGCATTGGAGCTGACTGAGGAGATATCTGTCCATTAGTGATTATCTGTGAAAAGTCATGGGAAGATAGGAGAGATTCCAGAGGGCTGGAAAAGGGCAAATCTAGTGCCCACATATAAGAAGGGGAATAAGGACACCCCCAGGAATTACAGACCAGTCAGCTTAACTTCAGTACCCAGAAAGATAATGGAGCAAATAATTAAGCAATCAATTTGCAAACAATATAATAATCCGTGATAAATAACATCATGGATTTTTCAGGAAAAAATCGTGTAAAATTTAAAACAAACCTGATAGCTTTCTTTGACAGAGTACAAACCTTGTAGATAGGGAAGAAGTGGTAGATGTGGTATATCTTGTCTTTAGTAAGGCTTTTGATACTGTCTCGCATGAGCTTCTCATAAACAAACTAGGTAAATACAACCTAGATGGAGCTAGAATAAGGGGAGCATAACTGGTTGGAAAACTGTTTCCAGAGAGTAGTTATCAGTGGTTCACAGTCAGGCTGGAAGGGCATAATGAGTGGGGTCCCGCAGAGATCAGTTCTGGTTCTGTTCAATATCACTTATAAAGTTTGTGGATGATACAAAGCTGGGAGGGGTTGCAAGTGGTTTGGAAGATAGGATTCAAATTCAAATTCAAAATGATCTGGACAAACTGGAGAAATGGTCTGAAGTAAATAGGATGAAATTCAATAAGAACAAATGCAAAGTACTCCACGTAGGAAGGAACAGTCAATTGCACACAACTAAATGGGAAATGACTGCGTAGGCAGGAGTGCTGTGGAAAGGGATCTGGAGGTCATACTGGATCAAAAGCAAAATATGAGTCAACAGTTTAACACCGTTGCAAAAAAAAGCAAACATCATTCTGGGATATATGAACAGGAGTGTTGTAAACAAGACATGAGAAGTAATTCCTCCACTCAATTCAGTGCCAATTGGGCCTCAGCTGGAGTATTTTGTCCAGTTCAGGAAAGATGTGGACAAATTGGAGAAAGTCCAGAGAAGTGCAACAAACTGATTAAAATCTAGAAAACATGACCTGTGAGGGAGGATTGAAAGAATTGGGTTTGTTTAGTCTGGAGAAAAGAAGACTGAGAGGGGACTGGATAACAGTTTTCAAGTGCATAAAAGGATGTTACAAGAAGGAGGGAGAAAAAATTGTTCTTGTTAACCTCTGAGGATAGGACAAGAAGCCTTGGGCTTAAATTGTAGCAAGGGCAGTTTAGTTTGAACATTAGGAAAACTGTAAGACACACAATACACAATGGTCAACTAGGGAGATAAGCACCTCCCACCTCCTGCCTAGTGGAAACCGTCTCAAGGCACACATCCTTTGGGTGACCTGGCTTTAACTACAAGGTGTTAAGAAAACAATTTCTAATATATACTTGTCTCCTTCTATATTATCTGCACATACATTTAGCAAAGATTCTGAGGACCAGTGTGACACAGGCTTCCAGTAGAATCCTCATGACACTCTTCAGTGAACGAGAATGTGTCTTCTATAGGCCGGGTTGCCTGGTCAGCCTACTTCTCCTATAATGTGTTGTTTGGTCTTGGTGCATGGCAGGATGCATCATGGGAGTTTTGTCATCAAACCATCATCATCATTTCGTTTTGGCAAAAACGCAGCTCATTGCCAGCTCCATAACAAACCTTTCCCAGACTCTATTGTTACTTTCTCAAAACAGGTCTTACTTTTGGGCCTTTCCTAAAGCATCTCCCCTTTATGCCTTCACTCCCTGCAGGTAACTCCAACTAGGACTTCCACTTGGCCGAGCCCAATTCCAAGTCCATCCCCCAACCCTTCCTTGATTGGGCCAGCTCCTTCTTAAAGGAAGTGCCACCTCCATGCTGCCATCATCTGACAAGGACACCAGCCCCAAACCTTGTAACAGGGCACTGGGCTCGTGCACCTCAGGGTCAGCATCCTTTTACACTCGTCCCCAGTGTTTAATGTGCTTCTGAGGCTATGTCTTCATTGCAGAGTTATTGTACATCATCTACTCCCCATGGAGCAAAACAACTATTCCTCCATGAACTAAAGTCACTTTTGGGATAATTCAAGCAAATCCCTAATGCAGGAAACAAGTCTGGGGTAATTACAACTAGGCTTGGCAGATTTCAATTTTAATTTTAATTTTTTATAATTCCTACAGATAACATTGATGTTTTCTTTGTATTTATGTATTTACTTTTTCTCAGGTGTGGGAAATTATAGAGGCATCAAAAGGTGGAGTGGGGAGGGCTTTAGATAATAACTGTTTAACACCAGGGATAACTCAGTGGTTTGAGCATTGACCTGCTAAACCCAGGGTTGTGAGTTTAATCCTTAAGGGGGCCATTTAAGGGTCTGTGGCAAAAATCTGTCTGGGGATGGGTCCTGCTTTGAGCAGGGGGTTGGACTAAATGACCTCCTGAGGTCCCTTCCAACCCTGTTATTCTATGACCTTGATGATCAACAAGCTTTATAACTATTAAAACACAACTTGTCAACATCAGATGTCAAAATAGCCTTAAATCAAATGAGAATAAGTTCTCAATTTTTCTTGCTTTGCCATTATTCTTCCTCTATCCAGCTGTACGTTTTGATTATTATCTATAATACTTTTTTGTCGGTTTGTGTGTGTGTATGGTGAAATCAACCTTTACCGACATTTACCAATGAAAATCTAATAGTTCCAAGCCTAATTACGACCCAGGGGAAATAGCATAGACTGGTTCGACATGGTTCAAGAAGACTAAGAACAAAAAGGACTTGTGAATATATAAAGTAACCACCCTATCCTAGGAGAATTTACATAAGACCGTGACCAAGAGAGACTGGCTCTAGGGAAAGGACCTGAAGGACTTTATTCCTATCGTGTTTTCCATGTGGAAAAAGCATCACTGCCTGGTAAGCTCGACATCCATATCCACTGTTAATTGTTTTTATGGTCCATTTTCTCAGTAATGTTTTTCTTCTGAACAAATAGTACTTTGCTTCATGCGAGCTGGCTGGTCCCCAGTTAAACCTGGGAAAATGGGACGACACTGTTGAAACACTGTCGAAACTGCCTGACACCTGGCAATCCTAGGCCTGGTCTACACTAGGAGTTTATGTCGAATTTAGCACCGTTACATCGAATTAACTCTGCACCCGTCCACACCACGAAGCTATTTAGTTCGACATAGAGGTCTCTTAAATTCAACTTCTGTACTCCTCCCCAACGAGGGGAGTAGCGCTAAATTCAACATGGCCATGTCGAATTAGGCTAGGTGTGGATGGAAATCGACGGTAATAGCTCCAGGAGCTATCCCACAGTGCACCACTGTGTTGACGCTCTGGACAGCAGTCCAAGCTCAGATGCTCTGACCAGCCACACAGGAAAAGCCCCAGGAAAATTTGAATTCCTTTTCCTGTCTGGGCAGTTTGAATCTCATTTCCTATTTGGACATCATGGCGAGCTCAGCAGCACTGGCAACGATGCAGAGCTCTCCAGCAGAGATGGCCATGCAATCTCTGAATAGAAAGAGGGCCCCAGCATGGACTGATTGGGAAGTCTTGTATCTGATCGCTGTGTGGGGCGATGAGTCCGTGCTTTCCGAGCTGCGATCGAAAAGACGGAATGCAAAGATCTACGAGAAGATCTCTAAAGCCATGGCAGAGAGAGGATACAGCCGGGATGTAACGCAGTGCCGCGTGAAAATCAAGGAGCTGAGACAAGGCTACCAGAAGACCAAAGAGGCAAACGGATGCTCCGGATCCCAGCCCCAGACATCCCGTTTCTACGAGGCACTGCATTCCATCCTAGGTGCGGCCGCCACCACTACCCCACCACTGACCGTGGACTCTGAGGATGGGATATTGTCCACGCCCGCTTCCTCGGACATGTTAGCGGACGGGGAAGATGAGGAAGGAGATGAGGAGGACGAGGCAGTCGACAGCGCTTACAACACTGATTTCCCCGACAGCCAGGATCTCTTCATCACCCTTACAGAGATCCCCTACCAACTGTCCCCAGGCGTTAACCCGGACACAGAATCAGGGGAAGGATCAGTCAGTAAGTGTTTTAAACATGTAAACATTTATTTTTAACAGAACAGGAATATTAACAATATTAACAATGGGTTTTGCATGATTACTTTGCCCTAGGCGCTTAACGTCTCAGTCCTTGGCAGTGCAACTACTCAAAAAAAATCTAACAATGTCCGGTTTAGCATAATTGTTCTGCCCTAGCCGCTCTACTGTTTAGTCCCTGCCAGTGCAGCTACAGTAAAATCCGGTCTATATGTCCAGGGATAGAGCTGAAATCCTCCAGGGACATCTCTACGAAGCTCTCCTGGAGGTAATTGGAAAGCCTTTGCATGAGGTTCCTTGGGAGAGTGGCCTTATTGGGTCCTCCGTAGTACAAAACGTTTACGCGCCAGGAGACAAGCAAGTACTCCGGTATCATTGCCTTGCAGAGCATGGCGGCATACGGCCCTGGTCTTTGCAGGCTTTCCCGAAGCATCCGTTCTTTCTCCGTCTCTGAAATCCTCATCAGAGTGATGTCGCTCATGGTGACCTGCTTTGAATTAGGTAGGGGAATGTTAGTATTGGGACTGCTTGCCTGTTCCTTTACAGAACTGTAATCGGCGGTTTACAGCCACGCGGTGGAGGCGGGAGAGGGGCAGCATACAGGGATCTTTCCCTGGGACAGCGAGGGGGTGGGACAGGGGCAGAGTTCATGCTTGCCAGATTGCTGGCAGCAGGGACTGGCATTGCTTTGAACGTGAAAGGAGGCCAGTGCTATTATTAAAGTTTTAAGCAGCCACAAGTCTCTGGCTTACCATGTCGGCCTGCTACACAAATTCCGGTGTCCTGCCCCGCTTCTCTGATCTGCACTGCAAGACCCCAGGCACTGAATGCGAAGGCCGAAAATTCGACCTTGTCCTGAGTGCGCATGTGATAGGTGCTGTGCATGGTCTTGTTCACGGAGAAAGACTATGTTCTTTGTTCACAACTAAATTTATCTTTCTGAGGAATTCACTCCCTTTTTCCCATCCCACAGCTGCGACTGTCTCCCAACCTAGCCTGGCATCACACTCCCAGAGGCTAGCGCAGATTAGGTGTAGGAAGAAGAGGACACGGGAGGACATGTTCTCAGAACTTATGGGCTGCTCCCAAGCCCAGGCAGCCCAGCAGACCCAGTGGAGGGAGAACTTGTCCCAAATGCACCGATCACACATGGAACGGGAGGAGAGGTGGCAGCAGGAAGACCAGCAGGCGACTCAAACGCTGCTTGGACTAATGAGGGAGCAAATGGACACGCTCCGGCGCCTTGTGGATGTTCTGCAGGACTGGAGGCAGGAGGACAGAGCCCCGCTGCAGTCTATCTGTAACCACCCTCCCCCGCCACCAAGTCCCATACCCCCCTCACCCAAGTCCCAAGAAGGAGGGGCAGCAGAGTCCGTGAAAACTCTCACTCCACCCCTGAAGACTGCTCAAGTACCAGAAGGCTCTCATTCCCCAAAATTTGATAAGTCCTTTCCTTCCCGCCTCACCCAAGCCCCCGTCCAAGTTTCATCCCCCAGTTTCATGTGTAGTTGCTAATAAAAAATACATTTCTGTTAATTACTGTTTCCATCATGTTCTTTTAGAGGAGAGTCTGTCTGCAGGGGGGGAAGGGGGTTGGTAATTGGACAGGACAGTCACTTTTACCAGGGTACAGAGGCGAGGGCAGGTTCAGCAGCAGGGCACACACACATTGCAGTCACTAGTTCCCCTGGTCAGTCTGGGAGGTGGTTTTCATGTTGTGTGTGTGTGTGTGTGGGGCTATGTGACTTTGTGGTGGGGGAGGGCAGTTAGAGATCTTATGCAGCGGTCCTTATCCTGGATCACAGAGCCACGCAGCAGGGGATCTGTAACCGTCCTCCCCCTGCCACAAAGTCACATAGCCCCCACACACAGAGTCTCGAACAGGAGGGATGACAGGCTCCGTTGAAACAACCAGTCCACCAGTGCGGAGCCTGTCATTCCTGGAGTTTAGAAGTGTCCTTTGCATCACTACACTACACCCGCTCCCCACCACAGTCTGCATCCCAGGTTCAACACTTTACCGAGAAAACAGTAATAAAGAAAACGGTGTTCATTAACAAAATTCAAGTGATTTTATTTTTAAACGTATGTTGGAAGGGGGTGAACGGGGTGAACGGGGTATGTAACTGGAGAGGATAGTGAACATTTACTGGGTAAAGAAACGGGGGCAGGTTCAGCTTCTCTGTAAACAAACTTAATAGTCACAGGTTACCCTACTCACTCAGGAACCTAGCTTTCAAAGCCTCCCGGATGCACAGCGCGTCCCGCTGGGCTCTTCTAATCGCCCGGCTGTCTGGCTGGGCATAATCAGCAGCCAGGCTATTTGCCTCAACCTCCCACCCCTCCATAAAGGTCTCCCCCTTGCTCTCACAGAGATTGTGGAGCACACAGCAAGCTGCAATAACAATGGGGATATTGGTTTTGCTGAGATCACAGCGAGTCAGTAAGGTTCTCCATCTCCCCTTGAGATGGCCAAAAGCACACTCCACCACCATTCTGCACTTGCTCAGCCGGTAGTTGAAGAGTTCTTTTTCAGTGTCCAGGGCGCCAGTATAGGGCTTCATGAGCCAGGGCATTAGTGGGTAGGCTGGGTCCCCGAGGATGACTATAGGCATCTCCACATCCCCAAGAGTTATTTTGTGGTCCGGGAAGTAAATACCTTCCTGCAGCCGTCTAAACAGACCAGAGTTCCTGAAAACACGAGCGTCATGAACCTTGCCCGGCCATCCGACGTTGATGTTTGTAAAACGTCCCCTATGGTCCACCAGTGCTTGCAGCACCATTGAAAAGTAGCTCTTTCGGTTAATGTACTGGCTGGCCTGGTGGTCCGGTCCCAGGATAGGGATGTGAGTTCCATCTATAGCCCCACCGCAGTTTGGGAATCCCATCGCGGCGAAGCCATCTATGATGACCTGCGCGTTTCCCAGGGTCACTACCTTTGAGAGCAGTAGCTCAACGATTGAGTTGGCTACTTGCATGACAACAACCCCCACGGTAGATTTGCCCACGCCAAAGTGGTTCGCGACTGACCAGTAGCTGTCCAGCGTTGCAAGCTTCCAGAGGGCTATGGCCACTCGCTTCTGGACACTCAGGGCTGCTCGCATCCGGGTGTCATTGCGCTTCAGGGCAGGGGACAGCAACTCACAAAGTTCCATGAAAGTCCCCTTCCGCATGCAAAAGTTTCGCAGCCACTGTGATTCATCCCAGACCTGCAGCACTATGCGGTCCCACCAGTCCGTGCTTGTTTCCCGGGCCCAGAATCACCGTTCCACAACATCAACATGACCCATTGCCACCATGAAGTCCTCGGCACGGGGTCCCGTGCTTTGTGACAGGTCTGTGCCACTCTCAGACTTCAGGTCCTCACCGCGCTGCCGTAGCCTCCTCGCCCGATTTCTCAGCATCTGCCTCTGGGAAAGGTGGATGATAAGGTGCGAGGTGTTGACAACGGCCATAACTGCAGCGATGGTCGCAGCGGGCTCCATGCTCGCAGTGCTGTGGCGTCGGCGCTGTCACTGACCACAAAAGTGCGCGAACTGATTTCCTGCCGGCGCTTTCAGGGAGGGAGGGCGGGAGTAACGGTTGGATGACGACAGTTACCCAAAAGCACCCTCGACACATTTTTTTACCCAGAAGGCATTGGCGGCTTGACCCAGAATTCCAATGGGCAGCAGGGACTGCGGGAACTGTGGGATAGCTGCCCACAGTGCACCGCTTCCAATGTCGATGCTTGCCCCGTTAGTGTGGACTCACACAGTCAGATTACTGTCCTTAGTGTGGACACACACGTTCGACTTTGTAATATCGATTCCACATATTCGATTTAAGTAAAATCGAACTACTCTTGCAGTGTAGACATACCCCTAGATGGTAGGTGCTGAGCTGAAGTCAGACCTGCTGGGTTGATCGCAGTGAATTGCAGCCTAACTCCCCGGTCTGGAGAGGAAGGCATGCAGATTCCTGCCCCAAGACCTATGTGTTCTGCCGAGACCTACGTGTTCTGCCCGTGAGGAGCCCATGAAGGGGTGAGAGGTGCAGGTACCTCAGGAAATGGGAGAGTGGCACCACTGTGAAATAACATGGGAGTGGCACAAAGAGGTTGTGTAGCAGCAGCTGAGTCATGCTTCCTCAAGTTGTAGCCCATTTACTGATAGACCAGCCAACTCAGATTAAAAGCACCACCACACTTGAGTGAAGTATATGGCCGGGACTCATATTAGAGGCAGCACAAGTTGTAGCTGGAGCTGCCTCAGCCATGAGGACAAGTCCTGAGAGGACTTTAGAGAAGTGGTTCTCAAACCTTTGTACTGATGACCCCTTTCACATAGCAAGCCTCTGAGTGCGACCCCCTCTTCTAAATTAAAAGCAAAGTGGGGTTTGGGGAGGAGGTTGACAGATCACGATCCTGCCCTGTAGTAATCTTGTGACCCCCTGAGGGGTCCCGACCCCCAGTTTGAGAACTCCTGCTTAAGGCTAAAGGATCCTCACTGATTCTGGAGGCTCTAGATTCACAGGAGAAGGCCCGAAGTGAGTGCAGGACTGAAGCAGGTTCACCAGCCTCCCGCGTGGGGGAGGAGGGGAGGGGGAGACCTACTGTTGTTTATTACCCAGAACAAGGGGACTCACTTTCACTGTCTGTGGATTGTGTGTTATCGGCTGGGAGTTTGCTGACCCCATGGCTGCTGTGGGGTATTTCCTGTCACTCTGCCACAGAGAGGCCTGTAGAAATCTACACCTTGGCCCAGGTCTCCAGCCGGTTTAAATCAACCCAGCTTCACTGGACCAAAGATAATTTACAGCCGCTGGGGATCTGGCCCATTGACTCTAATAGAGTGTCACCGATTTACACCAGCTGGGGTTCTGGCTTCAGACGCCAATGGAATGGGTCTGATTTACACCAGCAGGAGATCTGGTCCCACTGACAACATTGAAGCAATGTGGATTGACACCACCTGGGGCTTTGGCCCTCTGCCATTGATACCACTAGCTAAACTAAGTTCTTTTAGATTCACACATGTAGGAGTCCTCTGTGCACACAGGGGAAGGGGCCAAAGTCCCTTAGGCCTGGTCTACACTACGGGTTTAGGTCGACTTTAGCAGCGTTAAATCGAATTAAGCCTGGACACGTCCACACGACGAAGCCCTTTCTTTCGACTTAAAGGGTCCTTTAAACCGGTTTCTTTACACCACCTTCGACGAGGGGATTAGCGATAAAACCGGCCTTTGCGGGTCGGAATTGGGGTAGTGTGGACGGAATTCGACGTTATTGGCCTCCGGGAGCTATCCCACAGTGCTTCATTGTGACCGCTCTGGACAGCACTCTCAACTCAGATGCACTGACCAGGTAGACAGGAAAAGACCCGCGAATGTTTGAATTTCATTTCCTGTTTGCTCAGCGTGGAGAGCACAGGTGACCACGCAGAGCTCATCAGCACAGGTAACCGTGATGGAGTCCCAGGATCGCAAAAGAGCTCCAGCATGGACCGAACGGGAGGTATGGGATCTGCTCGCCATATGGGGAGATGAAGCAGTGATAGCTGAACTCCGTAGCAGTAAAAGAAATGGAAAAGTATTAGAAAAGATCTCCAAGGCCATGAAGGACCGAGGCCATAACAGGGACACACAGCAGTGCCGCGTGAAAATTAAGGAGCTACGGCAAGCTTACCACAAAGCCAGAGAAGCAAACGGAAGGTCCGGGGCAGAGCCGCAAACTTGCCGCTACTACGCGGAGCTGCATGTGATCCTAGGGGGTGCAGCCACCACTACCCCAACCGTGTGCTATGACTCTCTCACTGGAGAAACACACAGGGAAGACGGTTCGGGGAATGAGGAAGATGAGGATGGAGGTACTGTAGGTAACTCACAGCAGCAAGGAAGCAGAGAAACCGGTTTCCCCACCAGCCAGGATATGTTTGTGACCCTGGACCTGGAACCAGTAACCCCCGAACTCACCCAAGACCCTCAGGGCACACAGGAGACCTCTGGTGAGTGTACCTTTGTAAATATTACACATGGTTTAAAAGCAAGTGTGTTTAACAATTAATGATTAATTTGCCCTGGCAATCGCGGCCAGTACAGCTACTGGAAAAATCTGTTAACGTGTATGGGGATGGAGCGGAAATCCTCCAGGGACATCTCCAGAAAGCTCTCCTTTATGTACTCCCAAAGTGTTTGCAAAAGGTTTCTGGGGAGGGCTGCCTTATCCCGTCCGCCATGGTAGGACACTTTACCACGCCAGGCCAGTAGCACGTAGTCTGGAATCATTGCATAACAAAGCATGGCAGCGTATGGTCCCGGTGTCTGTTGGCATGCAGACAATATCCATTCCTTATCTCTCTTTGTTATCCTCAGGAGAGTGATATCATTCACGGTCACCTGGTTGAAATGGGGTGATTTTATTAAGGGGACATTCAGAAGCGCCCGTTCCTGCTCTTCTGAACAGAAATGTTCCCCGCTGTTAACCACGCGGTGGAGGGGAGGGGTGAAGTGATCATCCCAGAGAATCGTGTGTGTGTGTGTGTGGGGGGGTGGTTTACTTGTGTTTGTGCCACATGTTAACCGGGAAACCGCAGCCCCTCCTTTTACATTGAAAACCCATTTTAAATGGACAACCCAATTCATCCTTGATATGGGAAATGCGCTGCTGTTTGCAACCTTTCCCGCATGTTAAGAAGGTTAAAAAAGCCAAAACACTGTGGCCTACGATGGCTGCCTGCAAGCCGAAATATGCGACCTTGTAATGAAAGAGTGTACCCATTGTTCCCTAAAATGTGTCTTTTTTAACCACCTCTCCCTTCTCCTCCACCAGCTGCAAATGTTTCTCCTTCGCAGAGGCTCGTGAACATTAGAAAGAGAAAACGTAGGATGAGGGACGATATGTTCACGGAGCTGCAGATGTCCTCCCACGCTGATAGAGCACAGCAGAATGCGTGGAGGCAGTCAATGTCGGAGATGAGAAAAGCCCAATATGAACGAGAGGAGAGGTGGCGGGCTGAATCGCGGGAAGAACAGAGCAAGTGGCGGGCTGAAGACGATAGGTGGCGTCAGCTTGCAGACAGACGGCAAGAGGCAATGCTCCGTCTGCTGGAGCATCAAAGTGATATGCTCGAGCGTATGGTTGAGTTGCAGGAAAGGCAGCAGGAGCAGAGACCGCCGCTACAGCCCCTGTGTAACCAACAGCCCTCCTCCCCAAGTTCCATAGCCTCCTCACCCAGACGCCCAAGAACACGGTGGGGGGGCCTCCGTCCACCCAGTCACTCCACCCCAGATGATCGCCCAAGCATCAGAAGGCTGGCCTTCAATAAGAGTTAAAGTTTTAAAATGCAGTGTGTCCTTTTCCATCCCTCCTCCCCCACCCATCCCAGGCTACCTTGGCAATTATCCCCCTACTTCTGTGAGGAACTAATAAAGAATGCATGAATGTGAAAAAACAATGACTTTATTGCCTCTGCAAGCGGTGCTTGAATTGGGGAGGGGAGGATGGGGTGGGGTGGTTGGTTTACAGGGAAGTAGAGTGAACCGGGTCGGGGGGGGGGGTTGGAGGGTTCATCAAGGAGAAACAAACAGAAGTTTCACACAGTAGCCTGGCCAGTCACAAAACTCATTTTCAAAGCTTCTCTGATGCGCACCGCGCCCTGCTGTGCTCCTCTAACCGCCCTGGTGTCTGGCTGCGCGTAATCAGCTGCCAGGCGAGTTGCCTCAACCTCCCACCCCGCCATAAAGGTCTCCCCCTTACTCTCACAGATATTGTGGAGCGCACAGCAAGCAGCAATAACAATGGGGATATTCTTTTCGCTGAGGTCTGAGCGAGTCAGTAAGCTGCGCCAGTGCGCTTTTAAACGTCCAAATGCACATTCCACCACCATTCGGCACTTGCTCAGCCTGTAGTTGAACAGGTCCTGACTCCTGTCCAGGCTGCCTGTGTACGGCTTCATGAGCCATGGCATTAAGGGGTAGGCTGGGTCCCCAAGGATCACGATAGGCATTTCAACATCCCCAATGGTCACTTTCTGGTCCGGGAAGAAAGTCCCTTCCTCCAGCTTTCGAAACAGACCAGAGTTCCTGAAGACACGAGCATCATGTACCTTTCCCGGCCATCCCACGTTGATGGTGGTGAAACGTCCCTTGTGATCCACCAGGGCTTGCAGCAGCATTGAAAAGTACCCCTTGCGGTTTACGTAGTCGGTGGCTTGGTGCTCCGGTGACAAGATAGGGATATGGGTTCCGTCTATGGCCCCGCCACAGTTTGGGAATCCCATTTCAGCAAAACCATCCACTATTGACTGCACGTTGCCCAGAGTCACTACCCTTGATATCACCAGGTCTTTCATTGCCCTGGCAAATTGGATCACAGCAGCCCCCACCGTAGATTTGCCCACTCCAAATTGATTCCCGACTGACCGGTAGCTGTCTGGCGTTGCAAGCTTCCACAGGGCTATCGCCACTCGCTTCTCAACTGTGAGGGCTGCTCTCATCTTGGTATCCTGGCGTTTCAGGGCAGGGGAAAGCAAGTCACAAAGTTCCATGAAAGTGCCCTTACGCATGCGAAAGTTTCGCAGCCACTGGGAATCGTCCCATACCTGCAGCACGATGCGGTCCCACCAGTCTGAGCTTGTTTCCCGGGCCCAGAATCGGTGTTCCACGGCATGAACCTGCCCCAGTGACACCATGATTTCCACATTGCTGGGGCCTGTGCCTTGTGAGAGGTCTATGTCCATGTCAATTTCCTCATCACTCTCTTCGCCGCGCTGCAATCGCCTCCTCGGCTGGTCCGAGTTTCGCCTTGGCATGTCCTGGCTCTGCATATACTCCAGGACAATGCGCGTGGTGTTCATAGTGCTCATAATTGCCACGGTGATCTGAGCGGGCTCCATGATCCTAATGCTAGCTATGGCGCCTGGTCAGAAAAAAGGCGCGAAACTAGTATCTGATGGACCAGGAGAAGGAGGGAGGGCCGAGTGACGACATGGCGTACAGGTACAGGAACAGGGAATTAAAATCAAGAAAGGTGGCTGTGCATCAGGGAGAAACACAAACAACTGTCACACAGAATGGTCCCCCCAAAGATTAAACTGAAAACCCTGGGCTTAGCAGGCCGTTGATTTCACAGAGGAAGGGGAAGCAAATGAATACAGAACAAATCTATTTTTTACATCTTAAGCTGGCAGCCGACGGTGCAGCATGAGTGATAGCCTCTCCAGTATGATGATGACGGATACCAGTCATAATATACCATCGTCTGCCAAAAGGCAAGGGGCTGCTGCTGTGTAGCAATGCAGCCCCATGTCTGCCAGCCCCACGTCCGCCAGCACCCAGCATCGCCCTCGGCCTCTTCTGGGTGCTTAGCAGACAATACTGGGCAATTGGCAGAAAATAGTATACTACGATTGGTAGCCATCATCATTGAAACAGTAGCATGTCTGCCCAGGTGGCCATGATTGACAGCCACTCCAGTACGACGACGATGGGTACCAATCATAATATACCATCGCCTACCAAAGGGCAAGGGGCTGGTGCAATGCAGCCCTACGGCTGCCAGCCCCACGGCTATCACTCATGCTACACCGTCTACCGCCAAAAGGCAGTTAGCAGCTGCTGCTGTGTAGCAATGCAGTCCCACGTCTGCCGGCACCCAGAGGACATATGGTGACGGTGAGCTCAGCTGAGCTGAGCGGGCTCCATGCTTGCCGTGGTATGTTGTCTGCACAGGTAACCCAGGTAAAAAGGCGCGAATCTATTGTCTGCCGTTGCTGTGACGAGGGGGGAGGGGCCTGACGACATGTACCCAGAACCGCCCGCGACACCGTTTTGCATCATCCGGGCATTGGGATCTCAACCCAGAATTCAAAGAAAAGGCGCGAAAGTAGTATCTGACGGACTAGGGGAAGGAGGGAGGGCGGGCCGAGTGACGACATGGCGTACAGGTACACGGAATTAAAATCAAGAACAGTGGCTGTGCATCAGGGAGAAACACAAACAACTGTCACACAGAATGGTCCCCCCAAAGATTAAACTGAAAACCCTGGGTTTAGCAGGCCGTTGATTTGACGGAGGGAGGGGGAAGCAAATGAATACAGAGCAAATCTATTTTTTACATCTTAAGACGACGGTGCAGCGTGACTGATAGCCCTCGGCATCTTTCTGGGTGCTTGGCAGCAAATACTGGGCGCTTGGCAGTTAGTGTATGACGATGGTCTTCAGGCCTATTGCATGATCGGCTGCTCGGGGAAGACTCTGCTAATGTGCGATGAGCCAACTTGTAATAGGACGGTTAACAGTCGTAATACACCATCTACTGCCAAAAGGCAAGCCCCACGGCTGCCAGCACCCAGATCGCCGATGAAGGCTACCAGTCTACTGCACCGTCTACCGCCAAAAGGCAGTTAGCAGCTGCTGCTGTGTAGCAATGCAGTCCCACGTCTGCCGGCACCCAGAGGACATATGGTGACGGTGAGCTCAGCTGAGCTGCGCGGGCTCCATGCTTGCCGTGGTATGTTGTCTGCACAGGTAACTCAGGTAAAAAGGCGTGAATCTATTGTCTGCCGTTGCTGTGACGGGGGGGAGGGGCCTGACGACATGTACCCAGAACCGCCCGCGACACTGTTTTTGCATCATCCGGGCATTGGGATCTCAACCCAGAATTCCAAGGGGCGGCGGAGACTGCGGGAACTGTGGGATAGCTGTGGGATAGCTACCCATACTGCAATGCTCCGGAAGTCGATGCTAGCCTCGTACTGTGGACGCGGTCCGCCGACTAGAGCACCTAGAGCATTTTATGTGGGGACACACACAATTGGCTGTATACAACCGGTTTCAATAAAACCCGCTTCTATAAATTCGAACTAATTTCGTAGTGTAGACATACCCTTAGTGGCACCGTCCCCACCATGGAGCATGCTGGAGCTTATCTGTTGAAGGAGGGATGCCTGGATGGACCCAGAGTAGAGGGAGGGTCTGCCAGGGCCCAGATCAAGGATACAGAACTGGAGAGGCCAGGTTTGGGGTGACATTTCTGCAGGGATGCAGAGACAGCACCTCCTCGGGTGGGGAGGGGAATCTCCATGGGGAAATCCTCATGGAGATGTCCTTGCAAAAATTCCCTTCCTGGAGTTTTTAGATGGGATGGGAGGGAAGGATCAGCCCCTACTTGCTGAGCCTTTGTCACACAGTGGTGGGCATGTGCCGCTGTTCAGCAGTGACAATATATCCATGGCCTGAGTGGCATCGTGTCAGCCCTGGAAATCTCTGCCTACAGCTGGTCTGAAATTTCAACCAAAAATGCTTGCAAAATATTTAGGAATTTTTAATCTACATTTGTTGTTTGTTTGGTTGTTCATGTTCTGTTCTGTTTGTTTTCCACCCGGAGACATCAAAATGCTTTGAAAATTCACAATTTTGAGGCAAAAAATGTTCCACCTGATTTGGCCAGTTCAGGCAGAGGATCCCAGTGTCCCCGATGCCTCCTACCCACGGGCTAGTGGCTGAGGCTGCCCCCCGCCCTTTGCAGCTCTGGGTCACCAGCCTTGCCCTGTGAGCCCATCAGGGAGAGGCTACTGTTCCCAGGACACCGTAGTCACCTCCATTCCAGGGTGTCCTCTGCACCGTCACTCCAGCCACTGCTGTTTGGAAGGGGGATTCTGGAGCAAGAGCTGAGATCTCTGCTCTACCCTGGATCTTCCCACTTCCCTCCTCAGGCCCAATATCCCGTCTCATTGGCTCTAATACAGGAATTGCTTCATACTCTTCTTTCTATTCCTGACAAGAGTGTGTGGCTTGTAGTTCTTTTCTCAATGCCCCCGTCCATATCTCCTGACCCCAGAGAAGCCAGTGAGACATACGCTAAGCTTGGTCCCATGGTGTCATGGCCATCCAGCAACCTGAGCCCAAATCTCAGTGGGGCATAGCTTTTCTACACCTCGATTTGATTTTTCCTCTTTCTAGTGGCCAGACTCATCAGGTTGATTTTTGAGAGATTAACAGCTGTAATAAGGCCAGAAGGGACCATCATGACCCCCTAGTCTGACTTGCTGCACAGCACAGGCCAGAGAATTCCACTCACTGAGTCCCTTACAGACAGGGGTGAAAGTAACTTACAGGACTTACTGGTACTGCTGGAGTCCTGAGGGGTTTGTGGCCTCATCCAGAAGAGGCGGGCCTCTCAAGATTTAAAGGCCCTGGGGCACCGGCTGTGGCTGGGAGCCCCAGGGCCTTTAAATCAGCTGCAGAGGTGGCTGGGAGCCCCTGGGGCTCAGGGGGGAATTAAAGGGCCGGGAGCTCCCACCGCTGCAGGGAGCCCCGAGCCCTTTAAATCCCTGCCGCGGAAGCCAGTGCAGTCTGGCATGGCGTACTGGCTCTTGCTGGTACGCCATACTGGACCGTACCGTCTACTTTCACCTCTGCTTACAGAGCAGGGAAATATTGTTCCCTAAGAGACCTTTTCCAGCAGGCTGTGCGGCCTAGTGGATGACTCAGCAGAGTGAATGGTTTGAGTCTTTTCATGGTGAGTCATCTGAAGCAGATTACTGTTTCTGCCTCATTTGTTTTCTTCTGTTGGCTGATAATTATGAAGTTAGCAGGCTTGGTTGAAATTTTTCTATCTACACTTTTTATTTTGGTCCAGAAACTGGGCTTCAACTAAACAAAAAAGTTTTGCAAAAAAGTGTCTGCTTTCCTCCAACATTTTCAATTCTTTGTTGGAAAACTAAGAGCCAGAAAACCAAACATTTTCAGCCAAAAACAAACCAAACAAATAGCATAAGATGTTTTGGTTTTCAGCAGCTTGCAGCCCATTTTTTTCCCCCTCTTCTTCAGTTTTTGGCCAAAATTGTTGGGTTTTCAATTCGAAAAAACAAAAAGAAAATATTTTAGTTTTGGGAGTTTCAGGGTTTTTTGTTTTTAATGAAAAGTCAACATTTTACAGGTGGGAAAAAAAATTCACACCCACTTTTATAAGATGCAAAGAGAGATGGAACATTTTTTATGGATAACATTCCTCCTCCCTTGGTGGCTCTCTCTCCTCCACCCTCACTCACTTTCACTGGGCTGTGGCAGGGGGTTGGGGTGCGGAAGGGGGTGAGGGCTCCGGCTGGGGGTGTGGGTTCTGGGGTGTGACTGGGGATGAGGGATTTGGTAGTTCAGGAGGGGGCTCCAGGCTGGGGGGTGGGGTCAAGGGATTCGGAATGTGGGAGGGGGATGTGGGTTGAGGCAGGGGGTTGAGGTGTGGGAGGGGGTGAGGGCTCTGGCTGGGGGGGTGGGGCTGAGGAGGCTCCACGCACTGCTGTCATCTGCAGACACTGCCCCCCGCCCCCAGGTCCAGTTGGCTGGTTCCTGACCAATGGGAGTGCGGTGCCGATGCTTGGGGCAGGGGCAGCACACGGAACCCCATGGCCCCGCCACCTAGGAGCCAGACCTGCAGCCCAGAGCCAGGAAACGTAGGGACTAGTCTGCCTTTAACAGCCCGGGTGGCGGTGTTGACCGGAGTAGTCAGGGTCCCTTTTTGACCAGGCATTCTGGTCCAAAATCAGCCACCTGGTCACCCTATAAAAAAAAAAAATCACCAAAACTTTGTTATGTAATTTATGGACAGCCCCTAACTCTAGTTCTGGGACTTGCAGGGAAGTGGGGTCTGGTGGTTAGAGTGAGGGGCTGGGACTGAGGACTCCTGGGTTCTACCCCCAGCTCTGGGAGGGGAGTGGGGTCTGTGGGCCTGAGGTGAAAGCTCAAAGCTAAGATCTCTGGCTGGGAGGTCAAAGGCACCAATCCAGGCAGAGCCCTGTGATACAAAGGGCGGGAAAGCAGCCAAACCACACCAGAGATTCAGACAAGCGCTGACCGGGAGGGGACGGTCAGAACAAATAGCTGTGGGGAGGGCAGTGGGGCTCTGGCACCATCTAGAGGGGAGAGAGAAACCCAGCTGGGAGCGAGCAGGGGTGGCACCAGGCACCAGCACCCCAAGCGCCTGCCTGGGGCAGCAAGCTGCAGTGGGCGCCCTGCCAGTCACCGCGAGGGTGGTAGTCAGCCTGCATCCTTCGGCGGCATGCCTGTGGGAGGTCTGCCGGTCCCGCGGCTTTGGTGGCAATTCGGCGGTGAGTATGCCGAAGCTGCGGGACCGGTGAACCTCCCGCAGGCATGCCACCGAATCTGCATTACCAGCGGACCTCCTGTAGGCAAGCCGCCGAAGCTGTGCTTGGGGCGGCAAAAACCATAGAGCCGCCCCTGGGAGTGAGCATGGCCCTACTCCCAGCCCTGGGACAGCTGGGCCAGGGCAGAAATGTCCTGGGAGGTTCCCCAGCAAACCCACAGCCTGGGCCTAGCCAGGGGATCAGTGACTCCCCATGCTGCACACGCACCCTGCAGAGGCAGGCCAGGGACTGGGGGAGCTGCAGCCCTGGCTGAGGGGGGCAGGCAGTGATGAGGGGCTGCGTGGGCCTAAGAAGGGGGAACTGACCCCAGCTGCAGCGTGGAGTCCCTAGGGATGCCCCGGCTAGGGGGCAAGGAGAGAAACTGAGAGGGGAGAGGCTGCTGCTCCCTGTTATTGCCAAGCTGCTGGGTTGTGCAGCATCTCTGCCTATGGGGCCTGCTCCTGGCCAGACTTCAGTCCAGGCTGGCTCTGCTCTGGGACTGGGATTAGGGTCCCATGAGGAAGTTTCCAACTGGGTGGATGAGAGCTCTGAGATTAGGCCCCTGCTGTCCATGTGCCGGTCGGACAGGCAATACTGCGGGGGGACAAACGCTAGGGCCTGTGTGTTTGAGTTGCACACAGTGAGGATCAGGAGGTGTTTGAAGAACTTCATCTCCCCCTCCCCCTCGCCCGTGCTCTGTACCCAGACCACTTCTGACCAGCCCAGGCCTGTGGGGAGCGTGGGGTCCATGGCTTGGCAGAACTCCATTGTTTTTGAGGGGAGCTGAGCTCCTGAGGATCCAAGAAGAAATCAACATTGCACAAATTCACTGTAGATTTATTGCAATGGGATAAACATGCTGACATCTGTCCTGATGTCTATAAAACTGCAGACAGTAGAGGGGAGCAGGGATGGGGGAGGCTATGAGAAATGCACCCAGAGAGTGCTGATATGTTGGAGAGCAGGTAAGAGCAGGGAGGGGTCTGAAGAAAGAGACATGGAGCAGAAAGACTTTCCCTAAAACTTTAGAAAGTTTGAAGGTGACTCAGTGATTAGCCCACTGGCCTCTTCGGTGCCTGTCATTTCAGAATCAATGCAGGCGGCAGGTGCAGGCTGTGCTGTGTTTTAGAAGCCGGAGCATTAGCTGGACCTGCCACGGACTTTCCCTACGGTGGTGTATGTAGCAGTCTTGTTTTCCTGCTCCCGAGGAAGATTTAAAACAAAAATAAAATCCTGTTATTCATCTGCTAACCTTCAAACCCCAACATATAGAGATTGACACCACAGCAGAATAGCCCTTTGAAGGTAGCTACGGGCAAAGCAGCTGGTCAGAATATGGAGAAACAATTTTGCAAAAAACATGTGGATTTGTTTGCATCTCACTGGTTCAAGATGGATCTGTTTTTTATTTTTGCACAATTTGCCATTAAGTTTTTATCAGAATTTTCAACAAATGTTATGAAAATCATTATACTTTTTTTTATTTACTGAAAGCCCAGTTCTCAGTAAACAATTTTAGCTATCACTTTGATATAAATATGCTCCAATTTTTTGCAGACAGAATAGACAATTTCAAAAGATTCCTGCAAGTTTTTGTAAACATTTTCATTTTAGAAAAAAAGCTCACTTTTCTACAAAAAATCTCTTTGTTCCAAAATTGTCAATCAGCTCAAACACAGTCATGAGCAGGTAGAGATAGAAAACTGGGCTGAAGGAGAGAAAAATATTGTGTTTTTCTTGGATAGTTAAAAGCAATAATTGCAGTGGCAGATGTTCTGGGCAGGATTCAGGAATCGCTGGGTGAGACTCTGCAGGAGCACAGACCAGACCATCATAGTGGTTCCTTCTGCATTACAATCTCTGAGGCTGCTCCCTATGCCCGAACGGCAGAGAGAGATGCAAATCCCAGCTCACACCCCCCAGCACTGAGGTCAGCCCTGCTGCGCTCCAGCATTGGACCATCTCTAATGGTGCAAATTCCTGCTGGGACGGCACAGATCCTGAGCCTGAAATTCACAGTCAGGATTCAACCGACACCGTGACTCACCCTGGCTGCGCTGAACTCGCCGATGTTGGCATCTGGGGAGAGAGTTAGCAGAGAGCAGGGGAGTAAGTGCTGATCTCTGGCAGAGCCCCACACAGAGATTTATCTATTGCTTGATCTAGTTGTTCAGAAATAACACAGCCTAGCACTGATCCCGAGGTACCGTCACAGCTTTAGAGTATACGCTGTGGGATCTGTTCACACTGTCTCCTCCACCATGACCAGCACAGCGTTGGCTCACGGTGACAGCACCTGCTCTCCTCCCAGACCTGACTGGTTCTTTAAATGGACACATTTCACTGGGGTGATTTGTTTTATTTGGGGCTGGGTGTGAAATGGAAACTACAGTGAAATAAACACAGTGGCAGCACCAGGAGCCTGAGACAGCCCAAAATAAGCGTGGACTGGGGCTGAGGGACCACATCAGGGTTCACTCAGTGTCAACTCTAATTGTGTCATTGCAGCTGCAAGGGTGTGAGTGAGAGCTGAGATGTGGACACCAGTTATTGTTATTATTATTTACCATGTCTATGGGGGTAGTGCCTAAAGACCACAGCAGGTTGAATCCCCTGGTGCCAGGCGCTGGAGGTTAGCGTAAGGCCCAGGGGAAGTCGCTGGCCTGTGCTATACAGGAAGTCAGACTAGATGATCACAAGGGTCCCTGATGGTCTGTGAATTACAGCACAGGGATAGTTTTAACCCTCCCTCAGCACAGGTGGCTGCACTTGACGATCCCTTGACACCCCTTCCAGCCCTCAGCTGTATAATCCTATGATCTCGCCTTTCAGACGCATAGCCCTCCCTGTTCCTCAGACCCTGGGCAGCGAATTGGGGCCAGTGGAAACACAGCCAGATCAGACATGGGCTGGAGTAGGGAATCCAGCGTGGGCATTGTGCAGGGGGGCCATGTCAGGTGTTGAGATGAGTTCCTGTCTGCATCCTGTAAAACTTGCCCATACCAGTATTGCCCTGGCCTCTTCTTTTGTCATTCAGTGTTGCACGCATTCTATAGCTATATGCATTTCCTCACCTTTTGGGGGCGAAGCCAGACTTTGAGGCACCTGCTCCCCTACTTGGTGTAAACTTTGCTTGTGCCAATCAGAAACGAACACAAACAGGTTTTGGGCCCCGTCCCCTATGACACTTCTATGATGTCATAGTTGGTACTTTATGGGCTGCCTGCCATGTGCAAACAGGGAGAGGAGAAAGAAAAACGAATCCTGTGTATCCTGTGTACACCCGTAACTGAGCCTGATCACCTCGAAGCCTCTCTCTCAGCTCACGTGTTTCAAACAGAGTGTCTACGTTTGCCGGTCGTTATGCGTTGGTTTGTATTTGTAAGTATCAGTTATTACTAATTGCTGCATCTTTGTTTATAAATATTGTTAGTAGATATTTTAGTCATTGTGTGTTTTAAGTTTAATTAACTCTATTAGCTAATCAAACGCTGCTCCCTTACCCCTTGTAATTATCCCCAATAAAACTTTAAATTGATTCATTTTAGTTGTGTGTGTGTGTGTGTCTGCAGCTTGCATCGTGACCCATACTCTCCTTGCATCCCTTACCAATATAGTCTATTGCCACGTGCAGCCTGGTAAATAACAGGCCTGCATTTTCTTTCACNCCAATATAGTCTATTGCCACGTGCAGCCTGGTAAATAACAGGCCTGCATTTTCTTTCACCCCTGTGTGCCCGTGGCAATCCACATCAGGGTAAGTCACAGCTCAGCCATGCAGCATTTGGGATATCAGCAGGGGACAATGGCTGGGCAGTTTCTATGTCTGTTCCATGTCACCACCTGTCCTCCCTCAACTTGTTTTTTTCCAGCTCTGTTCAGTCATCAAACCCTTAGACCCAGATCCGCAGAGGTACTGAGGTTCTAAACTTCCATTGACATAAAGTTAGGAACCTAAACATCCTCTGAGGATCTGGGCCTGGGGTCATAATCTCTTTGGGGCAGGGACTGTCTTCTGACTCTGTCTGTACAGCACCTGGTGCACCATTCCCCAAGCATGGAGGGCACCAGGTCTTACCCACACACAAGTAGTAAGGGGGAAGAACAGGTACTTACAGAGGATCTGCTCATCCGTGGGCGTGTTCTCGGTGCTGCGGTTTGGGAGCTGTTTCCTGTCGAAAGCAAGTGTGAAATGTGTCACTGTGGATGAGTATTGCTCTGTGTTTGTGGTGCACATGCTGCTGCTGGCCAGTGAGTGACACACAAGCCTCCCTTCCCAGCAGGTGCATCTCAGACTTCATTAGACACTGACCCCGAGAGAGAAGCCAGGCAATCCCAACTGATCTTCAGGGGATCTACCCACATTCAGTCCCTGTTCTGCTCACCAGAGAAAATACCAGGGCAGCTGAGAACTCAGTCCCCCATCCCCTGCACCTCCCTGCATCACACCCTGGGGACACGACCATAATCACAACCCCAGGCGAAGGTATCCTCCTTCCTACCTTGGACATCTCCGTTTAGCTGCAATGGAAAGAAAAAGGAAGACAGTTGCAATTTGCAGGTTCCCAGCCACCCCTCGCTCCCTGCCCAACCAAGAGATGGGCTCCACAATCCTATGGCCAAGGACTGGACTTTGCGCCATGGTTATGGTGGGCGTTTCAGAGCTGCCCAAGGGATCCGGAGGCCCAGTTGCCAAGTTAGTGTATCCAAATCCCCTGGGCAGTTTTGGCAATCTCAGCCTTAATGTAGCTCACCCGAATAGCCCCCTGGAGCCGAGCCGGCTTCTGGCTCAGCCAGGAGAGTAGCGAGCAGCTGCCTCCTGTATGATGTATCCATCCTTCCACTGGGGCCCAGGATGGACTAGGGGTGGTATTTGCCAAAGTGCCCATGCGATTAGGGAGCTCACACCCCACTGTAAGGCCATGGCAGTTCAGCTCCTACTTTCCTTGGCAGTTTCTGAAATAGCCCCCTAGGCATTTGAGGCAGTGTTTCTTAAAGCACCAGAGTCCCATTGAAAGCCATTGAACGTAGCTGCCTTCGTTACATAGGCTCATTGGAAAATGCTCCCCTTGGTCTCTCCCTGACATGTCCATTCACAGCCTCGGGCTGAGGTCCCTGTTGCCTACCTTTCTTCACCAGCAGATAAATCAGTAGAGCCAGACACAGGCCAGAGAACCCTGTGATTCCCCCGATGGCCTCCGGTCTCAATCGCCCTCCTGGGAAAACCAGACAAACGTGAACAATCCTGCAAGAGTCAGCGCTGAAGAGTTCATGCTGCAGGTCTCCCCACACTGGGGGTCATGCTGGCTGTGTGTCACTCCTGGGTTATGGCTAGGACAGTCCCAGCCACAGCTGGGCCCACACGGGCCTGTGTCTGCTCCCTGCTCCTGCCCAGGCCAAGTCCTGACAGCAAAGCCACTGCAAGAGCTAGCAAGGGAGTGATGGAGACCTGGGAGTAACCATACCCAGAGAGAGCTAGGGTATGTCAGAGACACGGGGCACATTCACCACAGAGTGGACACAGGGAAACCGACGCACTGGGATGGGGACCTACAGATCTATGTAGCAGGGGTTGTCGTTCCCAGGACCAGCGCCCCCTTGGCCATTCTCTGGAGGGGCAGAGTGAGGGGAGATGGGAAGGAGGTAGGAACTAATCCCTGGGGGCAGGGGAGTGTGAGGATATGGGAGCAGGAATACTGAATGTGAGTCTGGACAATACAGACAGCTGCACAGACCCATTTCCCTGGCCAGTGCTGCGTACTCTGGGCCTTGGACCATGGCTCCTCGGTCAGGGTTGGTAGATCCACCTTGCTCACTCTAAGGCTAGTTCAGCTCTGGAACAGGCTTCCAAGGAAGGTCGTGGAATCCCCCTCATGGGAAGTTATTAAGAACAGGTTGGACAAACCCCTGTCAGGGATTGTTTAAGTCCTGCTTCAGCACTTGGAGCTGAACAAGGTGACCTCTCAAGGTCCCTTCCAGCCCCATATTTCTATGACTCTGTTATTACATTCCCGACAGAAGCTTCTGTGGCTTGTTGGGGGAAGGTCTGGGCTGGAGCAGCACTTGATGCATCTCTTAGCCCAGCTCTCATTGCTATATCCCCAGAGTGAGGGGTCTTTAGAGGGGCAGTGCTCCGGAGCTGACCTGGCTGGTGGGAACATCCGATGGGGAGGAACAGGCCTGAAAATGTAGGCCCCAAGCTGGCTCGAAAATGGTTTGTTTTGTTTTCTGCAGAAAATTGTGATGAAAATGAAGAAAAAATGGTTTGGTTTTCTCAACATTTATGGTGGGAAAATTTCAACTTTTCACCAAACATCAAACACATTTTTGTTTTGTTTTCAGGGAGTCAGAAAATCACAGGAAAAAAAAACAAATTGTCAACCAAAGACTGAAATATTTTCACTTTTCAATTTACTGACCAAAAATAAACATGGAAAATTTCCAAGGAAAGTCAAAATTTGCCACAAAACTCTTCATTTGGTCAAAGCCTCAATTTTTCATTGGAAAAAAGTGTTGATGGAATTTCTAATAGCTCTCCTGCGCAGCCTACCCCTCATGCCAGGCCTGGGAGATGATGCCAGCTGGGAGCTGCAGGATGAGAGGCCGGAGGAACTGTGGGGAGACAAACCAATAGTCTCCTGCAGGCCTGGCCACCCCGGTTTGCTGTGGATTCCCCCAAACTCTCTGTAGTGGGGAAGGTTGGAGGGAAAGGCTCAGCTTGGGCTTTTTAAGGACGCCACTGTAACGTTGCACTCCATAATGTTTTATGGACATATACTTCTGAGTGTGAATATAATGTAACTGGAATATGCTTCATGTAAAAGGTATCATTATGAAGCTTATGACCTACTGAGTATGTTCATCCTATTTGTTTGCATGTATTATTTCTATGTCTGGAGTTAGGAAAATAAGATATAAACTTGTATTACTGATGTAAACATGTTAAGTGGAAGCCATTAAGGGTGCTTCAGAATTAATGAGCTGTGAATGGGTTTGTTTACCTGCAAGCCTTCCTGTGTACCTCTCAGCCACCTCCTAGGTAATGAAGAAGGAGGTCTTACAATGACATGTGATCATATCACCTGAACTGGAATCCATCTTAAACCTGGTGCTTTTTCATTTAGAAGGAGGGATGGGGATCCAGAGAGGCAAAAGATTCCTGCTTTGTGCCAAAGATATAAAAGGGGATGGAACAGAACAAAGGGGGCTGCCAGTCATGAGAACACCCCTAGTTTCCACCTAAGATGTCTGCTAACAAGGACTGTACCAGGGAAAAGGATTGGGCCCAGACTATGAAGAAGTCTAGTCTGTGAAAGAAGCTTAATGGACTATCTCTAAGGTTGAGATTTTACCTGTAAACAGTTTCTTAATGTATTAGGCTTAGACTTGCGTGTTTTCGCTTTATTTTGCTCGGTGAATTACTTTGTTCTGTCTGTTATTACTTGAAACCACTTAAATCCTACTTTTTATACTTAATAAAATCACTTTTGTTTATTAGTAAACCCAGAGTAAGTGATTAATACCTGGGGGAGAAAACAGCTGTGCATATATCTCTATCAGTGTTATAGAGAGTGGACAATTTATGAGTTTACCCTGTATAAGCTTTTATACAGAGTAAAACAAATTTAGTTGGGGTTTGGATCCCATTGGGAACTGGGTGTCTGGGTGCTGGAGATAGGTGACCTGTTGAGCAGTTTTTGGTTAAAGTCTGCAACTTTGGGGGCATGGACCAGACCTAGGTCTGTGTAGCAGCAGGCTAGGGTGTCTGGCTAAACAAGGCAGGGTTCTGAAGTTCCAAGCTGGCATGGAAAATGGGCTCAGAGGTAATTCCAGCATGTCAGGTGACAGTCTCAAGGGGGTCTCTGTAACCAAACCCGTCACAGCCCCCTTTTATCTTGGCATGTTGGAGAGATGCTGAATTAGTGCCTCATGTGCACCCCAAATCGCTCAGTGGAAATTTTCCCACTGCCTCCAGTGACTTGGGAATCTGGCCATTATTGAACACAATTTTTTTTACCATCAGGAATTGATTTTTTCTCAGAGCTGCCACTATTGCTGTGATCAGGGTCACTGAAGTGAACACTCCTGTCTGGGAAATAAACCCACACAGAATCACAACATTTCAGCTCCTTTCAGGCAAATCTGCAGATACAGTGAATCAGATACGCGATAACTCCCACAACTGATCACTCTGGCACAATTTTGACATCAAGGAGTTCGTGCAAATCAGCATCACTGTACTTGTCTCAATGATCTCCATCTGGTGTAAATCAGTGTCACTCCACTGGAGTCAATGGGCCAGATTCTAGCTGGTGTAATAATAATAACAATAATAACACATTAGCACCTGAGGGCCAAATCCAGGTCAGGTCTCGTTGTGCTGAAAAGACCCCAATATCTTTTATTGGATCAGCTTCTGTTGGTGAGAGAGAGAGAAGCGTTTGAGCCATACAGAGCTCTATTTCTGGTCTCTCTCCCCAACAGAAGTTGGTCCAGTAAAAGATATTGCCTCACCCACCTTGTCTTCCTAATATCCTGGGACCAACATGGCTACAACTGCACTGAATGCTGACAGAAGTTGTTCTTTGGCTGCTATAGCTACACCACTTCCCCGAATGACAGGCATAATTGCGTCTACACCAGGGTTTTGCCAGCATAACTATGTTGACTGGGGTGTGTGAATTTTTCACTTTCCTAGCTGAGATGGCTGTGCCGGCAGACCTTTGTAGTGTAGACTAAGCCCTAGAATGGGCTGCAGGTTCTTAGCCCACAATAAAAATTACCGAATGTGTCAGAGCAAATACAAATCAGTTACCTTGATAAAGTGGATTCTCAGTCGTGCTTCTCCTGGAATTGGCACCTGCACAGATAATGCAAAAGCAGAAAATAGTTGGTACAAGAACAAATGGGGATAAAGTGGCCAGGAACAAATTCAGGCTGGAAATGTGAAGAAGGTTTCTAACCATCAGAGGAGGGAGCCTCCCAATGAGAAGAGTGGGGGGCAAACACGGTCACTAGTTTGAAGACAGATCTTGGTAAGTCTATGAAGGGGATGATAAGATGGGGTTACCTGCAACAGCAGGAGCTAGATTTGCTGTGGAAGGAGGCCCCGTCTAGTCCTGTGCCCCATGTTCTTATGAGTGACCCTCCTTGGAAATGCTAACCCAGCCCCTTAATCCTCTCCTTGTCTTAATGGGGGTGTTTCCAGATGAGGCAGAGGAACTGGAGAAATGTTTTGTAGCCTCAGGACATATTAACTTTATACTGGATTTCCCACAGGGCTCAGGTTAACAGCGGGAAATGTCCTCTTAGCTCAGGAAAGTCAGGGTTGCCGGAATGGGCTAAATTTTCAAAATAGCACAGCTCCTATTTAGACCTGGGCAGGAACAGGCCTGAAAAGGTAGGCCCCAGATCTGGTTTGAAAATGATTTGTTTTGTTTTCTGCAGAAAATTGTGATGAAAATGAAAAAAAAAGTTTGATTTTCTCAACATTTTTGGTGGGAAAATTTCAACTTTTCACCAAACATCAAAAACATTTTGTTTTTGTTTTCAGGGAGTCAGAAAATCACCAAAAAAACAACAAATTGTCAACCAAAGGCTGAAATATTTTCACTTTTCAATTTACTGACCGAAAATAAAAATGGACAATTTCCAAAGAAAGTCAAATTTTGCCACAAAACTCTTCATTTGGTCAAAGCCTCAATTTTTCATTAGAAAATAATGTTGATTGAATTTATTATAGTTCTCCAGTACAGCCCACCCCTCAAGTCAGCCCTGGGAGATGATGCCAGCTGGGAGCTGTGGGATGAGAGGCCAGAGGAGCTGTGGGGAGACAAACTAATAGACTCCTGCAGCCCTGGCCACACCTGTTTGCCATGGACTCCACCAAACTTTCTGCAGTGTGGCAGGTTGGAGGGAGACGCTCAGCTGGGGATTATCTCAGCATGTTGGAGAGACACTGAATTAGTGCCTCATGTGTACCCCAAATCGCTCAGTGGAAATCTCCCCACTTCCTCCAGTGACTTGGGAATCTGGCCATTGTTGAATACAAAATTTACCACCAGGAATTGATTTTTTTCTCAGAGCTGCCGCTGTTGCTGTGATCAGTGTCACTGAGTGAACACTTCTGCCTCGGAAATAAACCCACACAGAATCACAACATTTCAGCTCCTTTCAGGCAAATCTGCAGATACAATGAATCAGATATGCAATAACTCCCACAGCTGATCACTCTGGCCAGCATAACTATGTTGACTGAGGTGTGTGAATTTTTCACTTTCCTAGCTGAGATGGCTGTGCTGGCAGACCTTTGTAGTGTAGACTAAGCCCCAGAATGGGCTCCAGCCTCTTAGCCCACAATAAAAAGTACCGACTCCATCAGAGTAAATACAAATCAGTTACCTTGATAAGGCAGATTCTCGGTCGTGCTGCTCCTGGAACTGGCACCTGCGCAGATAGTGCAAAAGCAGAAAATAGTTGGCATAAGAACAAATGGGGATAAAGTGGCCAGGAACAAATTCAGGCTGGAAATGTGAAGAAGGTTTCTAACAATCAGAGGAGGGAGCCTCCCAATGAGAAGAGTGGGGGGCAAATGAGGCAGAGGAACTGGAGAAATGTGTTGTAGCCTCAGGCCATATTAACTTTATGCTGGATTTCTCACAGGGCTCAGGGCAACAGGGGGAACTGCCCCCTCAGCTCAGGAGAGTCAGGGTTACCGGAATGGGCTAGATTTTCAAAACAGCACAGCTCCCGTTTAGACATGATAATAAGTCGCCTGTTTACCAAAAGACTGAAGCTCATTGGGAGCAAAACGGGTGTTCCCCATGTTACTAACGTATGTTCCTAAACATCCACATTTACAACATGTTAGAGCTGCTCTAATGTTTTTCCCTGAAAATGTTTTTCTTCATGAAAAACGCCTTTACGACCAAAGTGAACATTTTGAAAGTGAAATATTTTTTCATTTAACAATGAAAATGTCAGTAATCATGTTTGAGTTTTGGTAAAAACTGTCATTATTTGGTAAAAAAAAGATAACTGAAACCAAAAAATGTTACCAGCAAAATCTTTGATTTCTGTTTTTTCATAAAAAAACTAGAAACGTTTCACAGGAAATTTTGAAATAACTGAAAAATATTCAAAACTGCCTGTAAAAACTAATTCACCATTTTTCGGCTCTAGTTATTTTNAGTTTTGGTAGAAACTGTCATTATTTACTGTATATATATATATATATTTGTTTTTATATATATATATAAACTGAAACCAAAATATGTTACCTTTGCTATCTTTGATTTCTGTTTTTTCATCAAAAAACTAGAAAAGTTTCACAGGAAATTTTGAAAGAACTGACAAATATTCAAAACTGCCTGTAAAAACTAGTTCACCATTTTTCGGCTTTAGTTATTTTAATTTCTAATAAACAAGTGCAATGTTTTATCTTTTAAGTAATTAGCACTGTCTTACCTGTGACCTTCACGTACCGAGTGATGCTCAGCAGAGAATTTAACACCTGGTTACTATCATTTCTGTACATGTATCCACAGGAAATATTGCCTGAGCTGCCAACCACTCTGTAAACTAAATCATAAGAGAATTTTCCTCTCCTGGCTTGCAGCCTTGAAATTTCCATCCCATCCTTACAAAAGAAAACAATGGTGACAGGGGCTCCTGCAGGGATTAAACATCTGCCACTGACAGTGTCCCCCTCATTAGCAGAGATTGTCCCCAGGAACATCTCAGCGGCAGGAAGCGTGCCTGGAAAAATAAAAACTCAGTGACTCATCGTCCTTAAATAGTTCATTTTCACATAACCAAGAGCCCATTGACTCTGCTAGAGTTACTGGACCAATTGTCAGACAGAAAATTTTTAGACTGAGATTTTCAAAGTAGCCTAATGGAGTTATGTGCTCAAATTGCCTTCAAACCGACTGGAAATTTGGGGCCTAAACCCCCAAGGTCCCTTTAATGGGGTTTCCTATGATAGCAGGGGATTGGAGTCCATGACCCAGGAGGATCTTTACAGTCCTATGTCCAGTGTTACTAAATACCTTTGCAGATCGAGCCCTTATGTTCTTTGGGAAATGCAATATTCTACTTTAGTTTTATGTCCCGATCTTGCAATGAGCTGTACAAGAGCAGCCTTCTGCACCTGTGTGGAGTTCATGAGCTAAACAGAGTTCACTGCAGGATCCGGAGCTTGCCTGCCCCTCAGTCAAATTTTACTCTCACACTGGAGAAACCTCACTGAGGTTAACTGAGTTTCATTAGTTGGTTTTACTTCTGCAGCTGCTTTGAGCAAACACTCACCAGAAGAAGTGCAGCTGGAATCCTGCTGTTGCTGCGAGGCAAAGCTCAGAGCTTGGGGGGAGAAAGCAAATGTATTTTAGGGAAAAGAAATGAAATAAAAGAATAAACATTTTATTTTATTTTGCAAGGTAGAACTTCCCTGAAGTGCAAATGAAATGAAGTTTATGAGTGAAACTAAGATTCACTAAGATATTTCACCCCCATTGGCTGCTCTTTAGGAAGTGTAGCTATTAAACTACATCTAGAATTGGTCACATTTTATACATGATCTTTTAAATTAAATGTTCAGTCTTGTTTTTTAGAAAGAGAAATGCAACATTTCTCCTCATCCTTGTCAACAGCAAATTTCACGTCATAATGTCCAGTAAGTTTATCATATCGTCACTTAAACTGAAAAGACTTTAACTGAATAAAAAGAAAGGTAAGAATGATACCACATCTCTGTAGGTACTTAGGTTGAAAAATTTCCATCAGAACTGTTCAATGGAAAGTTGGGATTTTAGCTCAGTGCAATTTTCTGGGGTTCTCAAACTTTTGTACTGGTGACCCCTTTCACATAGCAAGCCTCTGAGTGCGACCCCCCCACTTATCAATTAAAAACACTTTTTAATGTATTTAACACCATTATAAATGCTGGAGGCAAAGCGGGGTTTCGGGTGGAGGCTGACAGCTCACGACCCCCCACATAATAACTACACGACCCCTTGGGGGTCCTGACCCCGAGTTTGAGAACCCCTGGGCTAGATTTTCAAAACAGCACAGCTCCTGTTTAGTCATGAGCAGGAACAGGCCTGAACATGTAGGCCCCAGAGCTGGTTTGAAAATGGTTTGTTTTGTTTTCTGCAGAAAATTGTGATGAAAATGAAAAAAAATGTTTGGTTTTGTCAACATCACCAAACATCAAACACATTTTTGTTTTGTTTTCAGGGAGTAAGAAAATCACCGAAAAACAACAAATTGCAACCAAAGACTGAAATATTTTCATTTTTCAACTTACTGACCAAAAATAAAAATGGAACAAACTCTTTCAGATAAACCTTTTTGGTGTTGGTGTTTTGTTTTTCAGTTAAAAGATGACATTTTATATGGAAACTTTTGACAAAACTTTTGACAAAAATTACACATATATATATATATATATAGTTTCATTTTGTGTTGAATTTCCCATCTTTCCCCCCCAAAAAACAAAACAACTCCCCAGCTTTTGTACTTATATAGTGCTAATCACCATGGTACTTGATTGCTTCACATCCACCAAAAGCACCATTTTAAGGAAGGGGAAAACTTTTTTGTAGCCTCTGGTCTTTTTCCTTCCCTTGCTCGAGGGAGCTCTGCTGGGAGTATAAGATATTTTCTCCTTCATTTTGGTTATGGTGGGAAAGTTTACCAAAGAGGAGGGATAGCTCAGTGGTTTGAGCATTGGCCTGTTTAAACCCAGGGTTGTGAGTTCCCCACTTAGGGATCTTAGACAAAATCAGTACTTGATCCTGCTAGTGAAGGCAGGGGGCTGGACTTGATGACCTATCAGGGTCCCTTCCAGTTCTATGAGATAGGTATATCTCCATATATATATATATAATGTCATCAGACTACAGATTATTCTGGTCCCATTTCCAGTTCTCCCACACTCTGCTTTGGGTTAGTTGTGCCAGGAATCATGGCTTCCCCTGAAGGGTGGTGGATGGAGAAGCAGCTGAAGATGTAGCTGGGACCTGCTCCATTAGTGGCTTTGAAGACAAGCCTGTGGCAGGCAGTGAATGCCGGTTGGGAGCTGGGGGGATTGGAACAGAGGTGATGTGCTCAGGACAGCCCATCCCACAGAGGAGGCAGATGCTCTATTCTGCCCAAGCTGGAACCTTTACATTTGGCTTGAGCACCAATGGAACAAATAGACTGAGCCAGGCCCATGTGAGCAGCTGTATCCAGCCTGTCTAAGCCTCACCTCCCTCTGTTTCCTACTGGTGACTTTTAAAACTCTGCATTGCAGAGCGTCCCACTCCAGGATGCAGGGCCAGCCTCTCATTTACACTACGGCCCTTTGGCAGGGCACAGGGGCCCCAGAGAGATGCACCTACTGCCGCTTCACAGGCTCTTTGCACTCCAGAGCAGTGTAAAGGGGCATTAGTGTAAAGCAGAATCCAGGCTACGGCAATCTGAAAAAGGGCCTGCGCCTGCTCTCACTCACAGCAGTTCTGCTCTAGTTTAATTCCACTGGTCCCGATCCTTCATCACCCTGCACCTGGAGGGGTTCCCATCCCGATTCAGTGTAAGTAATCCCACAAAGGGGCAAGGCAGCTGCTGCTCCTGGCTATTGGAGAAGTGAGGGATGGGGGAACCAGGCTGAAACTCACCATGCATCGTTTCTCAGAGCTCCACACATACACAACACAGCCAAGTGTCATGATACTCACAGAGAAGCCACAGCCATGATGCGAGAAGCCCTGCAAGATTTGCCATCGGCTGCCCAGCCTGAGAACTCTGGAGTGGTCTCTGCTCCCCACGGCAGGGCCTGCGTCCTGCTCCAGCTCCTCCAGAGCATCACGATGTGGAGAAAGTGCTGCTGCTCTGAGCACCTGCTCTGACCCTCTGCTCTTCCGGTCGTGGGTGGATAAGGTGCACCTCAGCTCTCTGCTCTGCACCTCCCTCTTCTCCTGGAGGCTTGTGCAGCTCAGCAGTAGCCTCTCTGCCCTGCTCCCTTGAGTAGGTGCAAGAAAACCGACAGTTTCTTCCCACGCTGATCTCTCTCCTTCTTGGGGTGAAAGCAGTGGGGATGCTGCTGCAGGGCTGAGCTCTGAGCCTGCTCTTGCTTATAACAGTTTGGAAGGAGAATGTGCAGTCTCTTTCAATCCCTCTCTGTGCAGGATGGTTGCACTTAGAGGCTCTTTCTACACCTTTAGGTTGTCAAGAGAAAAGAGGCTTCAGTCCCTCTCTGCACAGGTGAGTCCACTTCTGCTGCCAGCCTGTATTGTCTGTGGCCTACGTCCCCCACTCAGACTAAGAATAGAAAGACGCTTACTGCCTTTCACTCCATGAGACGCACGTGGACTTTCTCACACCTGAATGCTTTGCACATGCTGGGCTTTGGCCTCCTTTCACTTGCCCTGATGCAAATCAGGAGTAGCTTGAAATCAAGACTGGACGTTTTGCTAACATGTGCTCTAGTTCAAATAGGAATTAATTCAGGGAAGTTCTATGGCTTGTGTTATACAGGAGGTCAGACTAGATGACCGGACTCTATCCTGGGAAGCAGGGACTCTGAAAAAAATGGGGGAGGGGATAAAGAGGGTGGATAATCATCTAAACATGAGCTACCAATGTGATATTATGTTCAAAAGAGCTAATGTGTTCCTGGGATGCATAAACAGGGGAATTCTGAATAGCAGTAGAGAGGTTATTTTACCTCTGTATTTGGCACTGGTGAGACTGCTGCTATGTCCAGTTCTGGTGCCCATTTTTCCACGAAGGATGTTGATAAATAGGAGAGGGTTCAGAGAAAAGCCATGAGAATGATTAAAGGATTAGAAAACTTGCCTTATCTTGATGCATTCAATGAGCTCAATCTATTTGGCATAACAAAAACAAGGAGAAGGTTAAGGGATAACTAACCAAGTCTGTAAGTACCTATATGGAGAACAAATATTTAATAATGGGGTCTTCAATCTAGCAGAGAAAGAGATAAGCTGAAGCTGGAAGCTTAAGCTAGACAAATTCAGACTGGAGATAAAGCGTAAATGTTTAAAGGTGAGGGTAATTAACCACTGGAACAATTTGCCATTGGCAGTGATGGATTCTCCATGACTGACAATTTTTAAATTGAGATTGGATGTTTTTCTAAAAGATCTGCTCTGAGAATTCAGGGAAATTCTCGAGCCTGCGTTATGTTACCCGGAATTCTTTCAACCCAAAGCTCTTGGTAACTTTTACTCTGTGCGAGGAGGTGTCAGGAAATAAATCAGAGGAGACACGGCCGTCCGTTTCAAAACTATTTTGCAAGTTCCGAACTCCCGGCCCCCTGCTCATTCATTTACTCACTCAAAGCAAGCTGCAAACTGTTTGCTTTTCTCTGTGGTACGAGCTCTGAAACCGGCACTTCCGCATTCCTGCAGCCTGTCACAACAATGGAGAGGATTGGCCACTTGACAAGGTGATTAGTACAGCGCTGCAAGCGTTTACACTCACACCCGTGAGTTGTAGCCACTCTGCTGCAGCTGTTAGTCCTCTCAGAGATGTGGAGTACCTGCAGCGGTGTACCCAGGGAGATACAGTGCTGCAAGTGCCCTGCCAGATGTGGACGGGGAGTGAGTTACAGCGCTGGGGGAGGCTTTACAGCGCTGTAACTTGCAAGTGTAGCCAAGGCCTGAGACTTTACACACACCTGAGATCATGTGAAAACAACCAGGGAGGTAGACAGGCTCCAGCACACAATGATGCTAAATACCAAAAGTTAGGATATAGATATTTAAGACTGTTTGCAAAGGCCTATGCTTTAAGAATTTAGGTGTATTTTTATTACTTAGCTAGTTATAGAAGTATAAAAGAAAGAATCAAAATTATTGTTTATTTGTGTAAGGGCCTTTTTTTACTGTGACAGTCTGAGGCCCTGTTTAGTTATATTGAAATAAGGCAATTCGGGGCTGTTAGGAAGGTGATTCGATTTATTACCTTTAGAGAAAGGGAAGAGCCTAGAACATGTAAAAGGAAATTTAGTTTAATAATTTTTTGTTTGGTAAGAACTTACTTATTAATAGACACAGCTGGAAAACCCTTATGTCTGTATAGATGTGGTTGTGAAATTTTTACTTTTGTATTGCTTTGTATGTTTATTTGCATGGTTTTTGTTTGGTTCTGTAATTGTTTTTGTTTGCTGTATAATTAATTTTGCTGGGTGTAAACTAATTAAGGTGGTGGGATATAATTGGTTAGCTAATCATGTTACAATATGTTAGGATTGGTTAGGTAAATTTTATAGAATGATTGGTTAAGGTATAGCTAAGAATATTACTATATAAACTAGGGGCAAACAGGAAGTAAGTTGGGATTTGAAAATAAGGAAAAAGGAACTTGGATTTAAGCTTGCTGGAAGTTTACCCCAATAAATATTGAATTGTTTGCACCTTTGGACTTTGGGTATTGTTGCTTTTTGTTTATGCGAGAAGGACCAGGGAAGTGTGAGAGTGAAGGAATACGCTTTTTAACATCTTGGTGCCAGTGACTCGGATACATCGCATCGGATAGGTGAGTGGCAGCCTGTAAGTCCCCCTCCCCAACAGTCTGCGCAGCTGCTTGGAGGGGGTATGGCAAACTCTCGGGATGGTAGTTGCAGGTTCTGGCAAGCTGGGGTAATGGAGTTTTTGAACAAATGGATAAGGAAGAATCAGGGCCCATACCAGGTGCAGGGATCCACCTGGGATGAGATTGAGAAGGAGATGGGGGAGGTTCTGGGAGACCCCAAGGGAAAGGAATGTAGGAAAAAGGGAATGGTATTACAAGGTTTGTGTGCTGGGATGGCATACTGGGTAAAAAGGGAAGCCGATCTCCTCCAACACATTACAGATTTGGAGGGGATTGTGGATCAGCAACGGATTTTAACAGAAAAATCCGTGTTAGTGGTAGAGGTAGCAGATTTGAAGGCATGGGATGCTGCACGGACAGAGGAGTCTTGTGAGGCAATCCGGAGAGAGAGGGATGAACTGCTGGGGAGAGTAGGAGACTTAGAGGAGGAATTGTATCAGTGTAAACATGGGAGCAATGGACTTGGGGACCCCAGACCATCCACCCCACTAATGGAGCTGAAGGAGACACCTCCACCACCCTACCCTGAAAAAACACTGTACCCACCACTGCCAATGGACGTTGTAAGCCAGGGATCCACAGTTACAGCCCCTGCAAGAGAGGCTACCCGGGAGGAACTACAGGAGGCAGGAATAGTGGCCCCAGTTGCAGGGTGGGGGGATCATGCCCCACAAGTAGTAGAACAGGCAGAAACCTGCCCCTTGTCCCTGAAGGACCGGGAGGCAGTACTGGGCCATTTGGGAAAGGTACCCCGGGAGGATTGGGATCAGTTTGTGCTGTGGCTAGTGGAGGTGGGCAGGGAGATGGAGGGTCTAACTCATGAGGACCAGGTGATCATATGGCGTAGTCTTTTGGGACAGGGCACCTTAGGAATTGATGTGGCAGGAGTGGCACACCCATTTCTAATCCCTGGACAGGTGGCAAAACAGTTGTTTGGGGTGTACTCTCATACTGTGGGGATGAATAAGATGAAGCAAATCCCTGGGGAAACAGGGGGGCAGGATGCACTTAATCACATACAGGCATGAGCAGGGTGCTGGGTAGATCCCCTGGACGGTCCATGGGTGATACCCCACACAGGAGCACCAGGACCTGGTGGGGGTGTGGAGCATGGTAGGGGTGTGGAATTGCTGGAGAAATGGTTGGAGCTGAGCAATCCTCAGTTCGTGGGGCATTTAAGGTTGCAGCACTCTGAACTTGGTGGGAGGGATAACTCAGTGGTTTGAGCATTGGCCTGCTAAGCCCAGGGGTGTGAGTTCAATCCTTGAGGGGACCACTTAGTGATCTGGGGCAAAATCAGTACTTGGCCTTGCTAGCAAAGGCAGGGGGCTGGACTTGTTGATGACCTTTCAGCGTCCCTTCCAGTTCTATGAGATAGGTATATCTCAATATATTATAACTTGCTCCCAATCAGCTACTGGTTTCTGGAACAGGCAAATGTGTGGAGGCAGATGCATCGGGGGGAGAGCCAGTCCATGTTATTACTGAAGGGGATCAGTACAAGGTGAAAAGAGGTGGGTCAGCCTGGAGGGGAGGAAGTAGAGGGTGAGGTCGTGGCTTTGGGGGGCGGGAGTTGTCAGGGACGAGCGGGCAGCTATAGAGCAACAGATCCAGAGACTGCAGGCTAAACTGACTACCCAGGATCTTATCAGGCCAGGGGGAACGTGGCCCCGGAGGCTAGGGTACTGGGACTGCCTGAAATGCACAATTTTGCTTGGAGACAGGAATGTCTTCGGTGCCAGGACCCCTGCTCCCCCTGTGAACCAGTGGGAGGAACAGATGTGGGTGCTGTGACTTAGGGGTGCCCTGGGAGGCATCCTGTCCATGTTCTCAGTTTAGGACAGGATGCATCTGGTCACCCCACACTCCAGGGGGCGATCAAAGGGAGTCCCATGAGGGATTTTTGATAGACATTGGAGCAGCCATCAGCTTAACCACATGGGGGCAGGGGAGGCCCTCAGAAGGAACTGTGACAATTGTAGGGGCAACGGGAGGGGAGACACAGTTAACCCTGAGGCGGAGACAGATCAAAGGAATCTGGGGGGAAGGGGAGATTATGTGGGGTTGTAATGCTTAATCTGTTGGGGGCAGGAGATTTACACAAGCTGGGACTTGTACTGGATTTAGCCAATTGGGTGTGTTTACTGGGGCAGACGCAGGACGGTCAGGGCTATGCCATTCCTATGGGGATAGCCACTATGACCATTAAAACAGCACATGCCCTCCGACCACCCCCGGCAGGGTGAGAACACATCCCTGTGTGGGCTACAGATAACCTAGATTGTAGTAGGGGCAGCATGGAGGTACTGCTAGAGGGAGGGGACCCTCCCCCCACAGACAGGGCCAGATTAACTTTTTGTGGGCCCGGCGCCAAACATATTGGTGGGCCCCCATGTGGTTGTAATTGGCCCCTTCCAGATATGGTCCTAGCGTGACAGCACCATTGATGCCATAGTAAATGTGGTATTGCCGGGATGGGAATGAAAACATTTATTCAAAAACAAAATAAGATATTTGAAGCCAAACTGAGACCTCCACTCAGCCCATAGAGAACAAACTGGGCTAACATCAATGTACCCAGAACACCATTGAATTTGGTTTGTGTGGGAGTGGAGAAATTTGTTAGTTTTGTCTTTTTTCTTTAAACACTCAGGGCCTGCTTAGGGCCCTGAACACAAGTGCTTAATTATCAAAAGCACACTTATGAGCCATATTAAGACCGGATGCAGCAGTCAGTGGTGTTGCTCCTGCATCTCCCCACCACTACCTTCTCCACCCAAAGTTATGTTTTGTAAATACATTTTTTGAAAGCTGCATTTTCTACTTTGGTACAATAATGTTTACAAAACTTTGGGGTGGGGTGTGGGGAGAAAAATTGCTGGTGCCCATCTTTTGCAGGGAGAAAGGGCCACTAAGACACACACACTTTACCACAAAAGCTACCACAATCCAGCCTCAAGTTCCTACCCCAATCTTCACACCTGGGCTCTCCCCCCATCCCTCCTACTGTCCCCATCCCATATAACTAACCCCCTAACAAAGGCTATTCTCAATCTCCCTGCTACTGCCCACTCCCTACACACTTTCACCCTAGGGCTGTCACCTCCCTCTCTTCTACTACCCCCCCCCTCCACACACACACTCAGCCAACCCCCACCTTCAACCCAGACTCTCCCCTCCCTCCTTCCCTCCCTCTGCCCCTTGCCACACCAACCCCCACCTTAACACCCTGCTTCTCCTATACCTCCCACATGGAGTCACTGCCAGCTTCCCCATCACACCTGGACTTGCCCCACAACTGCCACTTTCCCCCAAAACCAGAGTGCAGGGAGGCAGTTTCTGGGCATTCCCACTGGCAGGGAGCGTGGCAGCCAGCACTAACAAGTCCCGCTGTCACTGCCCCCCTGCTCCCAGGGACCACAGACAACCATCCCCATCCTGAAGTGCAGGGTTGAGACAGTGCTCAGGAGCCCCCGGGCATCACAGTCACTGGGGGGCTGCTCCCAGCTCCCCACTGCCCCAGGAGAATGGGGGAAACTTGAGGGGAGGGGGAGTGTGTGGAGTATGGAGGAGCAGGATCAATGGCCTATTGCAAAGGGGGGGCATTTAGGGGTAATGTATATGGGGTATGGGGTATTCTGTTGGAAATGTATGCAATCCTGCAATATAACACTAGAAGGCAAAATCCTTCCAGTATATGACCAAATTATAAACTTCTATACACTGCCACCTGAACTATGGTGCACCAATGGATCAGTGAACTTAATCGTTGTAAACAATCAAACCAGCACTTACTACCCCATGCCGTACCAAGTAGTTGAACTGGTTTATACAATACCAAATTTCACTGTTAATATTCAATGGACACACAATATAAACAAAAGAACACAAAAATTACAAGAGCAACTTGCTGCAAGCGCCAGCAGTTGAACACATTTACAATACACACTACAGAATGGCGCTAACAAAATTTTAACCCTATCAAAGAAGAAAAAGCAGTGTTTTTGATGGTGGCCAGGATGTTAAACTATACTGCAGTGGTCAGGACTCTCAGTGTTGCTGTAAATTATCATAGCAGCTGGTGTATTGTTGACTGTATTTGTGTTACGTTGTATATAAAAACAATTAAATGGGGCACAACCCCCTAGCAAACAGCCACTAATTATAACCTCTAAGTAATGTAGTAAGCCCTCCCCCTCAGTGTATTAAACAACCCGGACCCAACTTTTCAGGCACACTATAATGGGAAGTCTGGAACACTAATTGGAATATGTGTGGTATGCCTGTACGAGAGAAGGTGCAGGGCACGGTACTACACAAGGGGTAGTGGAACAAATATAGCATCGACACCTTCCACCTTGATGCCTGGCCCTATCAAAAAATGTGTCGCCATATGTCCTATGCTTTTCCATGGATACCTGGGCAGGAGGATCCCAAAAGAAAAAGAAAAAAAAAGAATATAGATATTCAGGCCTGTCTGCAAAGGCCTATACTTTAAGAATTTAGGTGTAGTCTTATCACTTAGCTAGTTATAGAGGTATAAAAGAAAGAATCAAAATCATTTTCTATCTGTGTAAGGGCCTTCTCTCACTGTGACACTGTGAGGCCCTGTTTAGTCATATTGAAATAAGGCGCACTGGGGCTGTTAGGAAGGTGATCCAATCTATCACCGCCAGAGAAAGAGAAGAGCCTAGAACATGTAAAAGGAAATTTAGTTTAATAGTTTTCTGTCCGGTAAGAACTCACTTATCAATAGACACAGCTGGAAAACCCTTATGTCTGTATAGATGTAGTTGTGAAATCCTCACTTCTATATTGTTTTGTATGTTTATTTGCATGGTCTCTGTCTGGTTCTGTAATTGTTTCTGTCTGCTGTATAATTAATTTGACTGGGTGTAAACTAATTAGGGTGGTGGGATATAATTGGTTAGCTAATCATGTTACAATATGTTAGGATTGGTTAGGTAAATTTTAGTAGAATGATTGGTTAAGGTATAGCTAAGAATATTACTATATAAATTAGGGGCAAACAGGAAGTAAGTTGGGATTTGAAAAAGGAACTTGGATTTAAGTTTGCTGGAAGTTCACCCCAATAAACATTGAATTATTTGCACTTTCGGACTTCGGGTATTGTTGCTCTCTGTTCATGTGAGAAGGACCAGGGAAGTGTGAGAGTGAAGGAATAAGCTCTCTAACACCAAAGCCATACAACACTAGTTACCTGTGTCTGGCAATATATGTCTGTCAGTTTTGCAACTTTGAATGAAAGTTTCAAATGGATTTTTAGTGGTATTATTTAAAAACCAAACCAAACCAATTCATCTTAAACCTACAAAACAAGAGTTTTACAAAGCAGGAGTGTTGATTTAGGTCCTTAAAACCTCACATATTTACACAATATATATTTACACACAGAGCGATGCATACATATTCTTTTCCTTAACATTCCTTGCACTGCTATTATTATTTTTTACATAGCTGTATCCCAATTACACTCCCATCTTGTACAATCAGAGACAGTCAAGTTCCAATAGAAACCCCTTATGGTCCTTTAGTGATTTTGATTAACTCGTCCAATAGTCAAATAATATAGATCAGAGTATTTGGCTGCCTGCTGCGTGCAGCAGTCCTTTACAGACCATTTCTGTGGGAAAAGGGCCCATTTTCCCTCAGAATAGTTATAAAGGCTCCTGGGGACCAAAACATAGTGGTGGTAGTAGCCACTGACCCCGTTGTATAATTTATTTAACTACCAGAGTTCCACCCAATGTGACTGTACCGAGTTGCACAAATAATTACATTTACATAACTGGGTTTTATCATCAAACCAAAAACTTCCTTCTTATCACACCACAACTGTTACTTTTTAACATCTTCACAACCATTACCTTTTAACATTCCCAAACTCCCAACTGTTTCTTCCCTGCAAATTCCCCCCACAGTCTGTAGTATTAATGTCTGCAAACAACTGCCTTTTACCCTGTGCTGTCTTTACCTCGGGATTGTTCAAAAAGGCAGTAAAAAACGTTTATCTCCATGGTCGCCCCTGGATCTTTTACTCTAAAAATTTCAAAGGAATCCAGCAGACTTCCATCATGCTTTTTCCAAAAAAATCCCCCAACATTTCACATGAATATCTAAAGTACCCTCCATTAAAACTTCAGAAAAACTTAAAGTGTGAGAGAGGGGGCTGGGGTGGAAAGCAGCCAATTAACACTGTGCAGTTATTTTAAAGTACAGGCTAGCAGCAGCAAATTAAGCAAACTGAGGAAGAGGAGAAGAAGACAAAGAAGAAGAAGAAGAAGATATAGTTAGCTCTGAGTAAAGGGTAGGGCTCCCTAAGTTTAAACAGTAGGGAACCTGAACCCCCAGGTTTTTACTCTGAGAGAAGAGTGGGGTTGTTACCCACTCCTGCAAACACTGCCATTTTTCACTTAGAAACTTTTTTTTTCTCCATTCCCCTAGGACCAAGTCCCAGCTCCTGTCTCTTAAGCTGGTCTGTTAACTCTGCTTTTGATTCCAAACCCCGTTGTGTCAAATCATCTTTACCCACCCCTAACTCTAATTGACAATCCTCCAGTAGCCTTCGCTGGAGTAGCACCAAACTTGAAAGATTACTGACAGCTTCCCATAATTACTTAGAATCATAGACTCATAGACTTTAAGGTCAGAAGGGACCATTATGATCATCTAGTCTGACCTCCTGCACAATGCAGGCCACAGAATCTCATCCACCCACTCCTGTATCAAACCTGTGTCTGAGCCATTGAAGTCCTCAAATCATGGTTTAAAGACTTCAAGGTGCAGAGAATCTTCCAGCAAGTGACCCGTGCCCCACACTGCAGAAGAAGGCGAAAAACCCCCAGGGCTTCTGCCAATCTGCCCTGGAGGAAAATTCCTTCCCGACCCCAAATATGACGATCAGCTAAACCCTGAGCACGTGGGCAAGACTCACCAGCCAGACACCCAGGAAAGAATTCTCTGTAGTAACTCAGATCCCACCCCATCTAACATCCCATCACAAGCCATTGGGCATATTTACCGCTAGTAGTCAAAGACAAATTAATTGCCAAAATTAGGCTATCCCATTATAGCAACCCCTCCATAAACTTATCAAGCTGAGTCTTGAAGCCAGATATGTCTTTTGCCCCCACTACTCCCCTTGGAAGGCTATTCCAGAACTTCACTCCTCTGATGGTTAGAAACCTTCATCTAATTTCAAGTCTAAACTTCCCGATAGCCAGTTTATATCCATTTGTTCTTGTGTCCACATTGGTACTGAGCTTAAATAATTCCTCTCCCTCCCTGGTATTTATTTCTCTGATATATTTATAGACAGCAATCATTCCCACAGCCTTCTTTTGGTTAGGCTAAACAAGCCAAGCTCTTTGAGTCTCCTTTCATAAGACAGGTTTTCCATTCCTCGGATCATCCTAGTAGCCCTTCTCTGAACCTGTTCTAGTCTGAATTCATCCTTCTTAAACATGGGAGACCAGAACCGCACACAGTATTCCAGATGAGGTCTCACCAGTGCCTTGTATAACGGTACTAACACCTCCTTATCTCTACTGGAAAAACCTTGCCTGATGCATCCCAAGACCACATTAGCTTTTTTCACGGCCATATCACATTGGCGGCTCATAGTCATCCTATGATCAACCAATACTCCGAGGTCCTTCTCCTCCTCTGTTACTTCCAACTGATGCCTCTTCAGCTTATAACAATAGCTCTTGTTATTAATCCCTAAATGCATGACCTTGCACTTTTCACTATTAAATTTCATCCTATTACTATTACTCCAGTTTACAAGGTCATCCAGATCTTCCTGTATGATATCCCGGTCCTTCTCTGTATTGGCAATACCTCCCAGCTTTGTGTCACCCACAAACTTCATTAGCACATTCCCACTTTTTGTACCAAGGTCAGTAATAAAAAGATTAAATAAGATTGGTCCCCAAAACGATCCCTGAGGAACTCCACTACTAACCTCCCTCCAGCCTGACAATTCATCTTTCAGTATGACCCGTTGTAGTCTCCCCTTTAACCAGTTCCTTTTCCACCTTTCAATTTTCACATTGATCCCCATCTTTTCCAATTTAGCTAATAATTCCCCCTGTGGAACCATATCAAATGCCTTACTGAAATCGAGGTAAATTAGATCCACTGCGTTTCCTTTGTCTAAAAAATCTGTTACCTTCTCAAAGAAGGAGATCAGGTTGGTTTGGCACGATCTACCTTTTGTAAAACCATGATGTATTTTGTCCCAATTACCATTGACCTCAATGTCCTTGATTACTTTTTCCTTCAACATTTTTTTCCTGTAGTTGCCTGGATCACTTTTTTTCCCTTTCTTAAAGATAGGAACTATGTTAGCAATTCTCCAGTCATATGGTACAACCCCTGAGTTTACAGATTCATTAAAAATTCTTGCTAATGGATTTGCAATTTCATGTGCCAGTTCCTTTAATATTCCTGGATGAAGATTATCTGGGCCCCCTGATTTCGTCCCATTAAGCTGTTTGAGCTTGGCTTCTACCTCGGATGTGGTAATATCTACCTCCATATCCTCATTCCTATTTGTCATCCTACCATTATCCCTAAATTCCTCATTAGCCTTATTAAAGACTGAGGCAAAGTATTTGTTTAGATATTGGGCCATGCCTAGATTATCCTTAACCTCCACTCCATCCTCAGTGTTTAACGGTCCTACTTCTTCTTTCTTTGTTTTCTTCTTATTTATATGGCTATAGAACCTTTTAATATTGGTTTTAATTCCCTTTGCAAGGTCCAACTCTACATGGCTTTTGGCCTTTCTCACTTTATCCCTACATGTTCTGACCTCAATAAGGTAGCTTTCCTTGCTGATCACTCCCATTTTCCATTCCTTGAAGGCTTTCTGCTTTTTCTTAATCACTTCTCTGAGATGCTTGCTCATCCAGCTTGGTCTACAACACCTGCCTATGAATTTTTCCCCCTTTCTTGGGATGCAGGCTTCTGATAGTTTCTGCAACTTTGACTTTAAGTAATTCCTAGCCTCCTCCACCTTTAGATCCACAAGTTCTTCAGTCCAATCCACTTCCCTAACTAATTTCTTCAATACTTTAAACTTAGCCCTTTTGAAATAAAAAACCCTAGTCACAGATCTATTTTTGTTTATCCTTTCATTTAGTTTAAACTGAATTAGCTCATGATCGCTCGAACCAAGGTTGTCCCCTACAACCATTTCTTCTATGAGGTCCTCACTACTCACCAAAACCAAATCTAAAATGGCATTCCCTCTTGTCGGTTCAGCAACTACTTGGTGAAGGAATCCATCAGCTATCACATCTAGGAAAATCTGAGCCCTATTATTATTACTAGTACTTGTCCTCCAGTCTATATCTGTGAAGTTAAAGTCTCCCATGATCACACAATTCCCATTAGTATTTACTTCATTAAAAACATTAAAGAGGTCTCTATCCATATCCAAATCAGATCCCGGCGGTCTATAGCACACCCCAAGCACTATCTCAGATGAGGCTCTAGTAGCTTTCTTCCTCAATGTGATTTTTACACAGACAGACTCGGTCTTATCCATTCCATCCCTTCTTACTTCTTTACAGTCTACCGCATCATTGATATACAATGCTAATCCACCACCTTTGCCTTTATTTCTGTCTTTCCTAAACAGCACATACCCTTCAATACCTGTACTCCAGTCATGACTACTATTCCACCATGTTTCTGTTATCCCTATAATATCTGATTTCACTTCCTGCACCAGTAACTCTAGTTCCTCCATTTTGTTACCTAGGCTCCTTGCATTGGTGTACAAACATCTTAATTCTTGCTGTTTGGCTTCACTCACATTCTTTACCCAATTAGGCCCAGACATTCTACCGCCAGTATCACCTATTAGAATTGTATCTAAAAAGATAGAGATACATACCTATCTCATAGAACTGGAAGTGACCCTGCAAGGTCCTTGAGTCCAGCCCCCTGCCTTCACTAGGCAGGACCAAGTACTGATTTTTGCCCCAGATCCCTAAGTGGCCCCCTCAAGGATTGAACTCACAACCCTGGCTTTAGCAGGCCAATGCTCAAACCACTGAGCTATCCCTCCCCCCGGGTACCCTTTGTCCATATGTCCATTCTCCTACCCATGACAGTATCCTTTCTTGCTTTGTTTTTCCCCCCTCTCCATGTTAATATTTGGCGTGGAGATTACCTGGACATCTCCCAACCATCTTCCCCCAATTCCTAGTTTAAAGCTCTCTTAATCAGTTGTGCCAGCCTCCATCCTAGAAGTCTATTTCCCTCCCTACTCAGGTGAAGTCCATCCCGAGAGAACAGTCCTCTGTCCATGAATGCTTCCCAGTGGCCATACATCCCAAAGCCCTCCTTATAGCACCACTGTCTGAGCCATCTGTTGATCGCCATAATCTTGTCACACCTTTGTTGCCCTTCTCTACGAACAGGAAGAATTCCACTGAAGATCACCTGAGCCTCGATTTCCTTAAACGTCTTCCCCAGCCTGGCATAGTCTCCCTTGATACGTTCCAGTGAGAATCTAGCCATATCATTCGTTCCCACATGAAGGACAATCAGCGGATTCTTTCCCGCTCCTGTTAGGATCCTCTTCAGCCTCAGGTCCACATCCCGTATCTTAGCACCCGGCAGACAGCACACCCTTCTGTTCTCTGGATCAGCTCTGGTTACAGGCCTGTCTATTCTTCTCAGTAAGGAGTCCCCAATCATGTAGACCTGCCTTTTCCTGGTGATGGTGCGATTTTCCGGACTATCCCCTGTTCCCTCTGGCTGCAAGTCCTCTCGATTCCTATTCACCTTTGCAATCCTCTACAACCCATCCTGTATCCTCCTGGGGCTCATGTTTGGTGTCATCTCCATTGATTCTTCCCCTCTACTTATAGGGCTAGCTGCTCTTCTCTTCTTCCTTCCCCTCTCACCTTCAGCGACCACCTGCTGTGCCCCTTCTTCATTTTCCAACTCCGCAAACCTGTTCCTGAGCTCATTTGCTCCTTCACTAGCCCGTCTTTTCCTCTGCCTGGTTCGCTTAGTCACATGCTTCTACCATCCACTTTCCTCACCCAGCAGTCTCCCCTCAGAGTTCTTTGGTCCAGGGCCGGATCCAGGGTTTTGGCCGCCCCAAGCAGCCAAAACCAAAAAAAAAAAAAAAGCCGCGATCGCGATCTGCGGCGGCAATTCGGCGGGAGGTCCTTCACTCCCAGGCGGAGTGACGGACCCTCCGCCGAATTGCCGCCGAATACCTGGAACTGCCGCCCCTGTCCGGAACGGCCGCCCCAAGCACCTGCTTGAGAAGCTGATGCCTGGAGCTGGCCCTGCTTTGGTCCTGCTTCCATCTGCAAGTCTGAGCTTTTCCCTTCAGCCTCCTCATGTCTTTGCTCCATCATCTGCTTGAACTCCCTTCTAAACTTGACCAGAGTTTCCACCTGCATCTCCAATCCTCGGATCTTTTCTTCCATCAGCTCTATCAGGCGGCACTTCATGCAGACAACACTCTTTTCAGGTACCCCCTCCAGGATCATGTACATGCCACAGCTTCCACATCCAGTCATCTTCATTGTGTCTTCCACTGCTTGGGTCACTACAACTGCTGTCTCTGTATCTGTCATAGGCTTCCCACCTAAATCCTGCAGATCTGGGAAACACAAACCAACGCAAAACACCACCACCCACAGCAAAACAAACCCCCAACAAGCACCAAGACACTGCTAGAACACTGCACACTCCCTTCAGTAACCTGTGTATTCCTCTGCCTGCCTCTCGTAGTCTTCCCCCAAACTCCTCTGTTTACAGTTCTGTTTGCTGGCTCCTCTTACAAGTGGACTTAAGTGCCTCCTTTCTCTGGAAGGCATCCTGTTCCCATGGGCACAGACCGCCTTCTGCGACCCATTTACCAAGTAGTGTGGGCTCCTCAGCCAGGCCCCATCCCTCTGGGTCCCCTAACGCTGCTCCCATTTTCTTTTTAATCTCATCCCAGGTTGACCCCACTTACCTGGCTGCCACTCACCTGTGCAACGAGATGTATCTGAGTCACGGCACCAAGATGTTGGAGGGCTTTCCCTTCACCTCCTCCCCTAGTTCTTGTCACGCAGACAGCAAGCGGAAAAGACCAGAAGTCCGAAGCACAGACAATGCAATGTTTATGGGGTTAGTTTCCAAACAAGCATATTCCGAGGCCCTTCACACCAGTTGGGTTTATCTCTATACGCCGATAGAGTCTGTTCCCCAGTATCTCCCTTCTCAGCTTTGATGCCACAGAGCATTTACCCCACGTCCCTCTTCCCAGCTCTGATGCCGCAGAACCTTGCCTGTGTCCCTGTTCCCCCTTCCCTATTCCCTGTTCCCATTCCCCACCTTAGCAAACACGATTCAATTTCCCTTCCCCCACTTCCTGTTTGACCCCAGTTTATATAGTAATATTCTCAGCTATACCTTAACCAATTATTTTACTGAAATTTAACAAACCAATCCTAACATAATTCTCTAACCAATTATATCCCACTACCCTAATTAACTTACACCTAGCAAAGTTAATTATACAGCAGAGAGAAACAATTAGAGAACCAGACAGATTAACAATAGAAAAGTGGGGGCCTGTCATAAACATATAGTTAAGGGTTAATGCCTCTTTTACCTGTAAAGGGTTAAGAAGTTCACCTAGCCTAGCTGACACCTGACCAGAGGAACCAATGGGGGGACAAAATGTTTCAGAAGGAAGGAGGGAAGTTCCCTTTGTCTGGGTCAGTTTCAGTTTAAGATTTGACCAGAGTGGAAAAGCTCCAGAATTCAGCCTCTTATCAAGTAGTGAGTATTAGTGAAGGAAATAAATAGGTTTTTGTTTATTTCTTTGTAACTTGTCTTGGAAATTAGAGGAATAATCAAATTGGGTATTCATTTGTGTAACTAAGTTTTTGCCCAGGGGAACATCCTCTGTGTTTTGAATCTGTTGTCTGTGAGAGTAGCTGGTATGCTAATCTCTCCCAGAGGGTTTTCTTTTACCTTTCTTTTCTTTAATTAAAAGTCTTATTTTTAAGAACCTGATTGATTTTTCCTTGTGTTAAGATCCAAGGGGGTTGGATCTGGACTCACCAGGAATTGGTGAAGAAGTCTCTCAAGGCTACCCAGGGAAGGGAGTTAGCACTTGGGAGTGGTGGCAGCAAGACCAGATCTAAGAGGGTAATTGAGCTTAGGGGTTCACATGCAGGTCTCCACATCTCTATCCTAAAGTTCAGAGTGGGGGTGAAACCTATGACAGGGCCATAAAGACAAAACAATACAGAAGTGAGGGTTTCACAACCACAACCATTGATAAGTGATTTCTTGCCAGACAGGATGCTATCAAACTAAGTTTTCTTTAACTATCTTAAGATCTGTTTCTTTATCTGGTGGTGATGGGCACTATCAGGACAGGATCATATTCATAACAGCCCAAAACCACCTTATTTCACTGTGACTGGTTTGGGATGTGAGGAGGTGACCATAGGCTTCCCAGCTTATGGCTGCCCCTGCTGCTTAGCCAAAGGCCTTAGCCGAAGAACAAGGCCCCAGACTATCCTAGTGAGAGAATACCTTCTCCTCCAGCAGAAGTCCCACTCAAACTCCCCAGGCGGACTGTGATTTTGATTCTTTGTTTTTATACCACTATAACTAGTTAAGTGATAAAAATATACCTATGTTCTTAAAGTATAGGTCTTTACAGGCAGGCCTGAATATCTATATTCTAACATAGACCCTTTCGTTCCAAAATAAGAGTTCCTTTTTCTGAATTAACTTAATCCAGACATTTTGCTAATTTGGAAAAAGACATTCATTCTGGAATAAGAGAGATCACACATGTAGTAATTCTGCAATAGTTACAGTCCCTGTGTGAACAAGCCTTTCTTCAATACTACAGAGAAAGCCAATTTTGTCTTCAAGTCCCTCATTGAACACACCTCTGCCAGAACCCTTTAAAATGTTGACCTCTCATCAAGAGCGGGTTGAATAAAATATGATATGCATCCGAAGAAGTGGGCTGTAGTCCACGAAAGCTTATGCTCTAATAAATTTGTTAGTCTCTAAGGTGCCACAAGTACTCCTGTTCTTTTTGCGGATACAGACTAACACGGCTGCTACTCTGAAACTTGAATAAAATAGTCACCAGAGGATATACACATAACCCCACCGCCCCTAGAGAAGCAAACTTCACTCTAAATTTCACTGCCCCATCACTCCGATATTGGTGCCGATCCGATCACCCCTGAACCGTCACCTCTTCATGGGGGTCCAGTTCCGCAGCTAGTGTAAATGGCTGCAGCGCCACTGAAGGCCACAGAGCGAACCTGGATTTACACCGGCTCGGGAGCTGGCATTGTCTGCTCAGTCTCCAGTCTGGCAAATGTGCTTAATTTTACCACTGTGAAGTTGATTTCAGTGGAAATGTTTCCTGTAGTAAAGTTAAGCATGCACTTGTTAGGTGGTGTATTTGCAGAATCAGGGCCTTACATTGTTATCTCCTACAGGCAGGCACCTGGTCTAAACAGTGTGTATATGTGTAATTACCCGGGATCGTTTTCCTGCATATCATATAGGATGAGTCCTGTGAGTGCCCCAGAACTCATTAATATTGTCCTGTCACTCAGGGTGTTAGTTTGGCTGAAGTACTTTGCCAGCATCTCAACGGCAAATATTTTTGTTTCATTTACTTTTCAATTGAAAGGTGTGGGGGTTTTTTTTCCAGTTTTTGAAAGCTGAAGAATTTTTGAGATTTCAGACATTTTTCCTTCTTCCTTTTTAGCAACTGAATAAACAGAATGAATGACGTCTAGTTCCTTCCCTCTCACCCCCACTTCCCGGTTTTTCCCTTTTTTCACAACTCCGACTTTTCAAAATTTCTCCAACTTTGGAAAAGTTAAGAAGTGGTAGAGTCATGGAGTTTCATTTTGTCTTTTGCTTCTGTAACTTTTTCAGAGTTGGAGATGTTTTGAAAACCTGAGAGTGGAAAAAGGAAAAAAATAGAAACAAGGGGAAAAACCCAGAACCCTGGAAAGCTTTCATTTTATTGTACTTTGTTGGGTAAAATGGAGAAAGAGGAAAAAACCAAAAACAAAAATATCAACATTTTGAAAACTCCAGGGTTTGGAAACTGAAATGAAACTTTTGATTAAAATCAAATTAAAAAATGATTCAAGATGAATTGAAACAAATGCCTCTGTGACTTGAAATGAAAATTTTATTTTGTTTAATTTTGAAATTTTCCCACGAAACATTTCAAATGAAAAATTTCAAATGAACATTTTTTGTTTGAAATTTTTGTGGAGGGAAACAACAGTTTTTTGTTTTTTTTTCACCATTTCTAATCCCTGGTCTGATCTGGTCTGGCAATTCCTATTAGTCTATGAAGCAAAGATATTTGTAACATTAACATGCAGATTACATGTTTTACATATTGAATTAACCTATTATTTCAAATGAACTGATAGTGTCCTTTACATATGCTACAGTCCATATACACGTACCATAGATTTTTTTTAAATTACATTATCTATGCATATGAACCATCATGTTCTTTCCACATGGGTCTGGTATCTCACTGCCATTCAAGAAATCAGACAGGTTAAATCTTTATTTCTCCATTCAATCAACAAATAGACAAGTTCTGTTCTGTATATTTTTAAGTTTCTTAAACATTTCTCCATCATCTCTGGGTCCTCTTTCCTGTAGTGCAGGGACCCACATATTTAATTCAATCTCTGAAGCACTTTTCTTCCAAACTCTTCATTTAAGGGCATGTTGCTCTGTGGGAAAATCAGAGGGAATCAGCCAACGCAATGCCAGCTGCATTTGGTCTGTAGAGATATCTTAGGCAGTTTATTATTGGTGATGAGGCATCAACTTGAGGGGCACTGGCTAGACTTTCAGATCCCAGGCTGAGTTTGCAGGGTTGGAAGAGAGTTTAAAACAAAGGAATGACCTGCTCACAGATTTCAGATATTTGAAATTTTGGCGGTGTTGGTTCATGTTGATTGGACACACAGGTCACATGGTATAATTTCTGTTACCTGACTGGGACCCTCATTCAGTAAAGCTCTTAAAGTTAAGCATGTGAGTAATCCCATTGACTTTAATGGGACTATCCATGTGCGTAAATCTAAGCACATGCTTAAGAACTTTGCCAATGCAAGGCCTAAATGAGTATGTTTTGAATCAAGTTTCTGGTTCAAATACTTGCACTGATTCCAAAATCTGTTTTCTGTCCCATTCCCTGACAGCAGCTGAAAATTCTCCGGTTTTGCAAACGGGAAGGTTGGGATTTTCAAAACACCCGTGAAGACCTTTGAATGTCCCACCCTAAATGCATTCTCTGGAATGTTAGCAAACAGTAACCCAGACGGATTGTTAACACAATCAAGGGAATCGAGTGAGACTGATTCTCTGCTCACACTAAGCTGTGCTTGGCACAGGACCAGAGGGGAGTGCAAAGGTGGCTCTAAGGAGTCTTTAGGCACCATGATCCTGGGGCCAATCAATGGCCAACTCTGGCACTGTGACAAAGTGGGAATTTTCTGTAATGATGTTAAGGATGCTATGTGTGCCTCAGTTACACTCTGTATTTTGCATTGTTGTCCAGTGGAGACTAAAGGGTTAAGTCTGCCCTTGGGGCAGAGCAGGAGACATGAGGTGTGTGTGTCACCCTGCTGTGTGGGGCAGAATGAATGGATTATTAAGGAAATGGTTGGAACCTGGTCAAACTTACCCGGATCTGTGGAGAATCCGAAAGACAATGGGAACCCCCCCAGAACATTCACACCTAGCAACCAGAGACCCAGAGGAAGATGGTTTTCCCTCCCCTCTGCAGGGAAGCGGAGCAATGGCCCCAGCTCAAGAATAAAGAGAAAGGTGTCCAGCCGCGGGGTTAAGTGCTGCCCTCTGAGGAGAGACAGGGCTCTCACCCTGGAATGAAAAAGGGACAAAGACAGAGCCTGAAATGGAGTCCATAGCAGCTTGGTTGGCTGATGGCACTGCCTTGGCCAAGTGGACTATGTCTTCACCTTTCTTTCTCTATGCTATCATAAGGAATTTCAATGCTGTGATGCAGATGAATAATACAACCTGCTCTGTATTGAAAAGGTGGCTGGATAACATGTGCTGAGGTGCATTAGTCCCTTAAAAGTGTACAAGTCTCTGACCAGGAGTTTATCTCAGTTGGAGTCGCTGGGCAGAGCTCATGCTGTGAAACAGGAGAGCTAGAGCCCAAGGGCTCACAGGCAGTGAGACTGTGGGTCCTACCCTGAAGGAAAAGAGGAATTGTTTGGAGGTCTAGAACACTGAAGGGATTCCTCCAAGGGACTGTTTAAAAGCTGGAGTGTCACACAGACCCTGTGGATCCTTAACAGGCATAAATTAAAGTAGCCTGAGGGTTGCTCTAACTTACACTTCACTGTCACATAGTGCTGGCTGGGAAATGTTTCTTTTTTTTTTCTCTGTAGAAAAATGTTGGTTTTAACTGAAAACCAGAAAACTGAAAAAAGACTTTTTTTAACAATATCCCCAAAATTTGTCATAAAAAAAGAAGAAAAAATTTTCCCACTATTTTTTGACACAGCAAACATAAACGGCAAGAAATATTTCTAAAGAGGTTTTTTCAGTATTTAAATGGAAAGTTGACTAAATAACAGTTGAATCAATACCCACCCCCTCTGTGCTGTAAATACAGTCAGGTCTTCTTAGAATCAGTTTGTACATCAAGCCTGATTTTTGCTAGATTCAAAATCATAAAGCTCAAATTTTCAAAGGCATCCAAGTCATTTAGGCACCGAAGTCCCATTCACTCTCAGTGGGAATTAACCTCTTAAATCACATAGGTGCTCTTTGAACAATCGACTCTTTATCGGATTCTGAAATCAGTTGTGATCTTGTAGGCTATGGGCTTTGTAAAGCCCTTGGAAAAAGGCCTTGATCCAAAACCAAAACATCTTACCAAGTGTGTGTGAAAGAACAAACACAGGCAGGCTGGAGGCTGGTGAGTTAAGGTTGTTTGCATGCCTGGACTGTGCATTTCCAAACTTAGTATTTAAGTACAGGCAGTGGACGTGGTTCGCTCTCGTTTGCTCCGGGGTAAACACTGATTTCAATAACGCTACGCTGGGTTACACTAGAGTAAGTGAAAGAGACTCAGACTCCCTGAAGAGACTCTCAACCCAACTCCAATGAAATCTCTCTGTGCCTGGGAATGTCTCTATCTTAAGGTGGCTAAGTGAGGTGAGCCCAGCTTATGCTACATCCCAAACACAGTGACATGGGCAGATTCTCTGTCCTTGCTGCTCTGACCCCTTTGTACTGCCTCAGCAGAGCAAAGCAGGCAGGAGCTGGATGCAAGCGCCAGGCTGAGAATTCCCTAGGCAGAGTCGCTTTTCCGAGCAGAAGGGTAATTTCAGAAGAGGCCAGAACCACCATCAGTAGGAGAACAAGAGCAGGAAGAGACGGCTATAAAAATAAAGACAGCTCCATTGTGGCTTTGCCACAAACCCTGAGCACTGGGCACATTCTGCTTTGTGGATTCCCCCTGTTCCAGGGTGGGGAAGTAATCTGTGGTTGCTGGGGCAGGGTACTTCCCCACGTGTACTGGCTCAGCTGTGCTGGCCGGGGAGCCACAGCTCCGCCCACTCCCGGACTATGCCCTGCCCACTTTCCAGACACCCTCACACACAGGAGAGTAAGTAGCAGCTGCTCTCTCTCAGGGGTGCTGGCAGTAGCACACACCATGGAGTAATGGCTGCTTTAGATCCTGTCGCTTCCTCGCCTGAGCATGTCACTCAGCCCCCAGAGCTGCGCTGTCACAGAATGACTCCAGCGTTAAACAAAGTGACGTAAGAGGCGAAGCTGACAGAGACGTATTGGATTGTAGTCCAGGGAAACCGGGCAGAGGGGGAAAAAAGTCTCTGCCAGATGGGATTTCAGAGATTACAGATAATGCAAAGTAAAGTTATAGGGCCCAATCCCCAGCTGGTGTAAATCAGCCCCAGGCCCTTGGAGTCAATGGCACTTTGCTGATTCACACTCTCTGACAATCTGTACCACAGTGTCCATGCGACAGGAAGAAATAAACATGGTCCAGTGTCACAGTGACTGGATAAGGTTAGTCAGGCTGGGAAATGAGGGTAAATGATCTGGCTGGAATTTGTAAAGAATCTTTGGGAGTTAGATTCACTGTCAATGGAACTTCTACTCTTCAGGGTCTGAATTCCTTGTGAAGATGAGATGTAGGCTCGGAAATCAGCTGGGTGCTGTGACACTGAGCACAGCAATGCCTCAATAACTTTAAACACCTGGGCCTATGTCCCTTATGCTCTTATGATAATCCCAGCCTAGGGTTTCAGTGCAGAGGGCCGTGGGTCACTTACTGAGCTGAGCTGCAGAGACGGCAGGTTCACGCTTCTGTTGCAGATGAAGTGTAGAATAAGGAGAGATCTCCAGGGCTCTGATGTTCAGAGATTCATAGGTCTCTGTATTCTTGTCTTGCCCCCGGGGTCCCTGGAAATAAAACATGTGTGTATTAACATGAAGCAAAGGGGCTGGCGTCTTTCTGAGAAAGCTGAGATTTAATGGCAGAACCCAGCTGTTCTGAGGAGAGACCAATAATAATTCATCATTAATAAACACAGCAGGTGACTTTCCAAACTGCTCTAATAACTAACTAACACACTGATTGTACAGTAGTGCAGGGTAAATCGTATTTGTCTGGTGCATTTTTGGCTTTTCTTTCTGTGTTTAGCAGCGTGCTCACAAACTACTCCTGTCATTTACAAATTGACTCAATATTCCGAAACATTCAGGAGATTTTGCAGGTGAGCAAAGGGCAGTCTTTGGGGTGCTGGCAAGAGCTATCCAGAGTTGGGGTTTGACCTTCAAGCTTCACCACTGGTCACCCCACATCACTGCTAGATTGAATGCACAAACTTCCTGTGTGACCTGGGTCTGCCCTTGATGTCCTTAAATCACTGACTGCCAGATGCTGAACTGGATGACAGGGAATGGATGACTTGGAAATTGCCCTGTTCTGTTCATTCCCTCTGAAGCACCTGGCATTGGCCACTGCTGCAGAAGAATGAAGTGGCATGATTGAGCTGCCACTGAAGTGCCACCAATCGGCTTTATCTTTTTGTTTTTTGTTTTTTTCACTTCACTGCTTGGGGGGCAAAAAAGCTGGAGCCGGCCCTGTGTCAGGAGACAGGATACTGGGATAGATGGACCTTTGGTTTGACCCAGTATGGCCGTTCTTATGACCTTGCTCATGTTGCTTAGTGTGTCTGTACTTCAGGTGCCTATTTGTACAATGGAGATAACAGCATTGCCTTACCTCACAGTGGGGTTTATCAGGACAAAAACATCAAAGACTGTGAAGCGCATTGAGAACTACTGGAGAAAAGCACAATATAAGACCTACAAATTGTTATTATTGTTATAATACATTTTCAGCATCCAACATGAGTATTCAACATGGAACATGTGTATTTGTGACTGTGGGGAAATAGAACAGGGGGGCCTTCTTTTTAATAGCCAAAGCTGTGAATCTGAAGGCCCTGAAATAAACCCTCCAACAGAGATCTGTTATGCTGACTACCCTTACACAGAACAGTACAGGCCTGAGCAAGACTGAACAGCACAGTTCTCTGCCAAACTCGGTCAAGGGTAATGGCCAGAGGAGGGGGAGGGGGGAAGAAAAACACAGAACAATGCTAAAGGCTGCAACAAGAAACTGCTTTAGCAATATAATAACCGGAAGTTTACGAAACTGCTCGAAAAATAGAATATCCGCTTACATTAAGAAATTGTTTTTGCAAAGAGCCGATCATTCTTGCAATTGCAGCTATCTGCAAAATTAGCCAATCATAGATCTTCTTTTTGTCTGTTACAGCTGTCCCCCTGCTGGATTCCTTTTTTCCCCTTCCTTTCTGTTTGTGCTGAGTGGCCGCCCCCGGCCATGGAACTGACCAAAGTCACAGCCTGGCCCTGCTCATGGAAATGGCTTGTGCAGAATGATTGAGCCATTGCTCTGCTCAGGGAGGTGGGGGCTTTTTCGCTCCTTTGTCTAGCTTCTTTGTTTGGACCCGGCTCGGTGTAGGGTGCTCTGCCCAGGTATGCGAGACCTAAAGTGGCCACGTAGCTGAGCATATGAGTCATACCTGTGACTCAGAACTTGCCCAGACATGTCCTGTGCCTACCTGCAGTTTCTCTGCCTTCTCTCCTCCCCTGGATTAAGGGGAACCAATCAAAGTTACTGGTGGGAAACTGCCTGAATTTGCCCTTAAAACCAGACATTTTCTGATCAGACCCCCGGAGAAGGTCCTTGCTTTGCCACCTGGTCTGATCAGCTAGAGGTCTTTGGGGGGCCCTCTCCCCGCTCTCGTTTGTTTTTTGAGCGTACCCCCATTTTTAAACTCCCCTCCCACGAACAACAAATTTGTGCCTGGATATCTCCTGATTATTGTAAGCGAATCAAGTCCTCTCTGCGTCCTCTGATGCTGAAACTGGTGTTCCTGCTGCTGCTTTGGGGATTGGTAAGGAAAAACCTCTTGCACACTCCCCTTGTTTTAGCTGCTGGCTTTCTTTCCCCAGCAGGCAGACCCAAGCTAACTCCTTGGTCTGTATCTGTAATCTGCTTCTAGCTCCGCAGCGCCTTTGCAGCTAGAAATAAGCCTGCTTGCAGCCACCACTAGTTAAACACACCCCCACCCCCCCCGCTTGAAGCTGTATCCTGGACACACACCACTCTGCCCTCTGGAACTACCCCTAGTATAAGGTGCACCCATTAGGTTAGATCTAGCCTTTAGTCTAGATAAATTGTAATTTCATTTTGCATAGTTGTGGTTAAGTTAGGTTTAGAAAATTGCTTGCATTGTACTCTGTAAGTTAGGCTTAAAGAATTGTTGCATTGTGTTTTGTTACTTGCTAATTTGTGTAGTCTTGGTTAAGTTAAATCATAGATAAGATTTTGCTGTGTTCTGTATAATTGTCTCTCTGCTGTTTAAACTTGCAGCCTGTCTGCTCCTACTGCTGCCAGACCTCAATTGTATTACTGAAGTCTAGCATAAAATCCCATTGGTTACCCTTTTTCTCTCTAACACCCCCCACATTTTACATTTACACCACTGTGACACATTTTTACCTAGAGTTGTTGGTTATTTAACAAATTTTACCCATAACTGTTAGTTGGTTATATGCTGCTATTATATTTTATATATTATATTTTATATTATATTATATGCACTATTAAATTTTCCCTGTTTTTGCATTTTCTTAATCAAGTTTATTTTACACCCCACCAGTGCAGTAGTTGTCCCCCAAGATCCCCTACCTGCTGGCAGGGTCACTTTTGGCATCCCATGATAACCCCCCCTTAACCCTTAACCGTAAAACCCCGGAAAATAACATGTGCCTTGCCGAGAAAAGTACCCAAATTGGTGCCAAGTACCACCCCTGGGGAAAACCACCAAGCGCCCTTCTACCCAAATAAACACCCAATTCTCAGAAAATAATGAGGAAGGTACCAGGAAGGGGGGGCTGACCCCAATCCCAATTTCTTAATTCATGACGTATTGTTTGTACTTTGCTTGCGCTTTGACGAAATATAAGCCGTCTGTGAGCGGCCCTCGGTGTGTCAGTTTTCGAACTGTACCCCAAACGCGTTTGGTACGTATTGCAATAAAGGCCTCAGGCTCTGAGTCTGTGAACTAAAATCAGTGCGTGGGTGATTCTTTCCATGACATGACTTTATCCATAGTCTGAGAGACTCATGTAGGCCAGCGTCAGAGCTGTGGGATTCAGGGATATGAAAGGGCATGAACAGTCAAAATGAACCAAACTCCTGACACATTCATCTTTTCTCCCCCAATATTTGCCCAACTCTACTGTATATTGCAGTTTCTCTCAGAGGATTTCACAGCACTATCCAAACCAGAATTAATTGAGTCCAAATATCCCTGAGGTCATTATCAGATGCTGTAGTATATTATTATACACAGGGCCGGCTCCACAAGCACAGCTTGTGCTTGGGGTGGCACCTGGAGGGGGGCAGCGCGGCGTGGTGCTCTGGCTCCGGCCGCTGGGGAGAGTGGAGCCGCAGTAGACTCGCCGCCCACCCCGCGGTGCTCTGGCCGCCGGGGAGAGCGGAGCCCCGGCCGGGCACTCCGCCCTCCCCCCGGCGCTCTGGCCGCCAGGGAGAGCGGAGCCCCGGCCGGGCTCTCCGCCCTCCTCCCGGCGCTCTGGACGCCAGGGAGAGCGGAGCCCCGGGCGGGCTCTCTGCCCTCCTCCCAGGGCTCCGGCGGCCAGCGGAGCCACGGCGGTCTCACCGCCCTCTCCCCCGGCGCTCCGGCCGGTCAGGGAGAGCAGCCCGAGGCCGGGCTCGGCGCCCTCCCCTGCCACGTATGCGGCGGGAGGCTCTTTTGCCTGGGGCGGCAAAAAAGCCAGAGCCGGCTCTGATTATACACACTATAAAAATACGTGAACTGAGACATAGAAAGGTGACATGTTCCATATCACGCAGCAATTTAATAGCAAAGCCATAAATGGGACACATACCCAATCCCTGTAGTAATTCCTAGACCACATTGCCATGTAGAATCCTGCTCCCGTTGATCTAATCACCAGATCCCATGAATCCTGATTGCCTACCCCTCCTGCTCTAACCCAGGAATCCTGGTGCCGAGCCCCTTCTACTCTAACCATTAGACTCCACTCCCCTCCCAGATCACAGTAGCAGAGCTAGGTGGATAATGGATTTTTCACTTCATTGGCAACTCTGAAAAATCAAAAAATAATTTAGTTTCAGGTTGAACCAAAAATGCTCTTTTTGTGAGGAATTTTTTGGCAAATGGAAAAGTTGAAAAAACTTCCAAGTCAAAACATTTTTGTCATGTCCACCCTGCTCTGATCACTCCCATCCCAGAGCTGGGCACAGAACCCAGGAGTTCTGTCTCTGTGTCCCAACCGCCGCTGTAGCCACTAGCCCCTGTTCCAGTGAATCTACAGCGCAAGGACTTCCTGAACTCAGGTCAATGGGAATCTTTCTATTGACTTCAATGGACTTTGGATCAGACCCTAAGTCATAAATGATACAATAAGGGGCCAATTTAAAGATTTTTATTTTACTAGCACTCAGGTATTATAAGGGAGTGGGGTCTCCCCAAGTCTTTAATACATGGGAACAGATATTGGATGAGGACTTTTAATAAACAAAAATTTACTCGGTAACTTTCCCACCCCAAATTTTCATAAACACTGATACTAAAACCCCTCTAAATTAGACATTAGCCTGACACAACATTTAGTTTAAGGTCCTGCAACACTGAAGCGTGTTGGAGTTGACCATGCATTTCAATGGGAGCAGGATTACTTTAGGCAGGTAAATGTTTGCAGTGTCCTCGTAGCCATATTAGTTCACCCACCTTGTCTCTCTTAGGCAGGTCAAGTCGTTGAACTGTGAACGCACAGTTTGTATCGTGATCATGAGCCCATGGCAGGAACAAACACTTGTGAGATCTCTCACATGAGTCTTTTGGGTTTTTTTTTTAGTTACTTAGTTAGTTTTGGTGTGATCCACTGAAAAAATGAGCTCCAGAACCAGCCCCAAATTCTGAAAATTCTTACTGGAGACCAGAAGCTATTATGGGAGAAGAACATAAGTACTGCCGTGCTGAGACAGACCAAGGGTCCATCTAGCCCAATAGCCTGTCTTGGATGGTGGCCAGTACCAGAGCTTCCAGGGGAGTGTACAGAGCAGGGCAATTTGGGAGAGAGGTTTAGGGTCAATCCAAATATGGGGTTGTATCCTTGACCATCTTGACTAATAGCCATTGATGGGCTATCCTCCATAGACTTATCTAATTCTATTTTGAACCCATTTATATTTTTGGCCACCACAACATCCCATGGCAATGAGTTCCACAGATTAGGTGTGTGTTGTGTGAAAAAGTACTTCTGCTTGTTTGTATTAAACCTCCTGCCTATTCATTTAATTGGGTGATCTCTGGTTTTTGTATTGTGTGGATGGGTGAATAACACTTCTCGATTCTTCTTTTCCCACACCATTCATGATTTTGTAGATCTCTATCCTATTCCCCCTCTTAGTTGTCTCTTTTTACTTACTGTGTAATGGGAACATCCAGCAGATGAGACATCTGAAAAATAAAACTGCATTTATAGCCATTTTTATTATTAATTTTTCAGATCAAATAGCATCTGAATTTTAAACATATTTTAAATCCCTGTTATAGGTGTGAGCAGTGTTGAAGGATTCAGACATCACGGGGATGATATTTCTAAAAACTGCTTTTCAGTACCTAAGCTCTGAGAGTAATAAATAGCAATTCAAACAATAAATCTACCATTTGAAGCACATGTACGGGAGAGATGATTTGGGGTGACTTTGGGATTTTTGTTAGAAGGGCATCCATTTCACGAAAAATGGAACCTGGGATCATGGATTTGGATTTGGGTCGTGGTGGTTTCTCCATCACTGGCAATTTTTAAATCAAGATTGGAAGTTTTTTCCTAAATTATCCGCTCTAGGAATCACTTCATGGCAGTTCTCTGGCTTGTGTTATACAGGAGGTCAGACTAGATGATCACAATGGTCCCTTCTGGCCTTGGAATCTAGGAATCTGACTCATTGCAATGGAACAGAATAGGCCTAGGTAATGAGTCATTGTGCCACCTGCTTTTCAGAAGAAATCCCAGCCTCCAGCCCATGCTCTTATAATTGCATCAAATGGTGACTCGCAGGATATATTCATCCTCTGATCAATGGTTAGAAATGTATTGATGATGAGAAAAACAGTTTATACTGCAGGCTGATATTACAGTGTCCTGAGCCTGTGAATTAATTAACAGACTGTACTCATTTTCTCAGTGCTTTACCTTGAAAATCCAAATATACTAGGTGAGTCAGTAGATCACAGGAGTAAGGTAATAATATGTTTGAACTTCATACCAATAAGCTTCCCTGCTGCAGTTTCATCTGTGCTCTCCTTTGCATTTTGCTCCCTATAGAAAATGAGAGAAAAGCTACATGAGTGAATGTGGAAAGCCACCTCTATTTACCGTGTTAAAACAAGAGAGGCCGGGGCTAACATCCCATCCACCAATGTGATGCTCTGCCTTAGCGAATGTGATTATGTCTCTCTCTAATCGCTGTTCTCAGCACTTACAACAGCTTGCTACTTAAGGTAATGGTTTTTCCTTTAGCTCAAATGGAGAGGATTATTCCACTGGCATTGCAGGGCACAAACCCCACTGGTGACCATGGTATGGTTATGTGTCTACATCAGGTTACACAAAATGCCTCTTATCTTTGGTGGGGGATGAACCTGGAATCCATGTGGAAAAAAAAAGAAAAGAAAATGATTTGGCCAAGTTAGTGGCCGCATATAGAAATTCAAACGGAGTCATCCCTTCTGGCAGCTGGATCATGATACAGAATGTAAGAACATTTTCTCCCCCAATTGCCAATGGGACTGAAAAGGAACTACTTTGCGCAATCAGTTTTGGGTCTCAAGTACCTGCCTGAAACCTGGAAATTTTAGAGCCATCTTCCCAAGCAGCTAATAACACCTAATGCTTATACAGCACTTTTCTTCAGTAGATCTCAAAGTGCTTTATCAAGGATGTCAGCATCATTATCCCCATTGTATAGATGGGGAAACTGAGGCACATAGAGGGAAAATGACTCACCCATGGTCACCCAGCAGCAGAGCCAGGAACAGACCCCGCAGCATCTAAATCCCAGGCCAGTGTGCTATCCATCAGGCCATAGTGCCTCTCACTAGCACAGAGCTACATGAGCAAAGACCACTATTTCTGAGGGCACTCTAGCTGGGTAAGGGACCTTCACAGAGGGATTCATATGTTATGGCCACCAGATTGACAGTGGGGTTAATCCCTGACTTGATTCATAACCTATCTTCTTTGCTTTTCAGTTATAATCAGTTTTTGCTGAAACAGCATCTTCATTAGGGCAGGGTAATTCTAAATCAAATACTATATTCCTGTAGCTACTAAGACATGATCTCCTCTTACCTTTGGTTTTTACATTGACGTGTACCTGAAAAGACAGAAAGAGTTAGTGAAACATTCTAAATGACTTGCTGCAACATTTCCCAAAGAAAAAGGGAACATAAAGCAAACTAAGTATGGGGTGAAGAGGCGGGGTCTGGCGTTGTGATCTGGATTAGGTTTAGGCTTGAACTGAGGGTGCAAGTTGCAGGTCACTCCACATATCAATGTGAGTTTGCAGTGCCAAAATTTCATCAGCTGTTCTCACAAGAATTTGGTCCAAAATGGCACAAATTTCACAAGAGCAATTGGACTTGAGAACTTTCTGATCTCTCGGGCCAAATCTCTAGCAGATCCCCCTTCTGGATTAGATTCGTTCCTCAAATCAAAGATGAAGGGACAGGTTCCAAGCTGGCGATTTACAAGCAAGTTACTTCACCTCATTGTTCCAGTTCATGTAGATTGCAGTTGGCCAGACTGTAACCCCTTTCTGGCATTCAGCTTTATTCATAAAGTAATAAACAAAATCCAGCCTAGGCCTCCTCCCTGAGCTTGTTTGCTCCCAGGGCTCCTCCGCAAGGACTACAGCTCACGTCCCAGGTCATCTCTTTCTAGAGCTACTCCCACTTCTGTTCTATCTAGGTGGGGTAAAAAGCTGCCTGCAACACTGAATCAGAGAGATGCACTTAATGTTTTCTAGCAAAATGTTCACCTGTTAACAGGTGCAATTTTTAGGCAAATGCTGCCAGAATGTTACAGGATTCAGGGCCAAACCCCCTGAATTTGGGTTGGATTCACATTTGAAGTTCTTTGGCCTTTGTCTATAAGAAACATGTGCTGTAAACATCTAACAGTAATTCTTTTTAGGCTCCCTGCCCCTGTTTGAGAACATTATAGAACCTGGATATTTCTTCTGAAGTTTGTCTTATCTACCTTCTAACAGCTTGTGTTGAATAGGTTGTGTACGAGAAAAGATTAAAAAGTTTGGGACTTTTCGTCTTGGAAAAGAGATGACTAAGGGGTCTATGATAGATAGTCTATGAAATTGTGACTGATGTGGAGAAGGTGAATAAGGAAGTGTTATTTACTACTTCACATAGCACAAGATCCAGGGGCTATGAATAAAATTAAATAGGCAGCAGCTCTAAAGCAAACAAAAGGAAGTACTTCAGCCAATGCACTGTTAGCCTGTGGAACTCATTGCCAGGGGATATTGTGGAGCCAAAATTATAATGGGGTTCAGAAAGACCCAGATAAGTTCAGGGAGGATAGGTCCATCACTGGCTATTAGCCAAGGTGGTCAGGGATGCAACCTCATACTCTGGGTGTCCCTAACCTCTGACTTCCAGAAGCTGGGGCTGGACGACAGGGGATGGATCACTCACTAATTGTCTGTTCTGTTCATTCCCTCTGAAGCACCTGGAATTGGCCACTGTTGGAAGACAGCTTACTGAGCTAGATGGACCATTGGTCTGACCTACCATGGCCATTCTTACAATCTTGTGCTGTAAGGTGTCAGAGTGACTCCCCAGAACAGCTGCCCATCCCAGCTCATGCTCCACCCCACTGGCACCTACCTGTCTTCATCAGAAAACACCCCAGCAGCCCCAGAGCCAGGCCGGCCGTGATGGCAAGTCCCACAATGAGTCCTACTCCTAGAAAACCATTGGCGCAGCCGGGAACGGAGAGAAAAGAAGGGGATTAGGCCAGGGCACAGGGACCAATGCAGGTGGGGTTGGGAGCATCCAGAACACAGAGGAGGAACACAAAAGCGATCTAGGATGGGGGTGAGCCCCATGGGACACGGATCCAGACTAGGGGGTGAGCCCCAGCGGGCACGGATCCAAGATGGGGGGTGAGCCCCAGGGACATACATCCAGGGCCGGGACATCATTTTACATCCCACCAAAACTTGGTGCACATGATGAAAAACTGGGGGTGGCTATAACATGGTAACTAACATGAGACGCCTCGCCCAGTGAAACCTGCCTCTTGCCCTGTGAGGGGCAGGCAACTGTCTCAGGGTGCCCCCTTGTGGCACAATGTGGCCCTGCAGGTGCCTCACCCAGAGAGCCCCCTCTTGGGTCTGAAAAGACCTTTCTCCAAGGTCGGAACACTTGAATCAAGGCTCCTCTTTTATGGGGTCTCATTTATTAGATCTCTTTCCATGCATCAATTTAGACCACCCCTCAATCCCCCTTGATTCAGGGTTCCCACAGGCCTCCTTCTGGGGCCTGTGGATACTGCCCATAACTTCCCCCAGAGGAGAGGAATATCACAACCTGCTTCTGGGCTCTGAACTGACATCTCAGAGGGGTTCCCCACAGCCCTCCTTCCTGGGGCTGCGTGGGATCCTTGAGGCCAAATTCAGCCCTCACACAGCTTTGCATTGGCCCCTTTTAACCCAGACCATCCATCCAGGGTGACCAGTGTGAAAAGACAGGACTTTTTTTTTTCAGGGAGGTGTGTATACTTGCCTGTACAAGACAAAGTCCCTACTATCGGGATGGTCCCAATAATATCGGGGTTCTGGTCACTTCACATCCATTCATCCACCCTCCTTTAGCTCCCTGGAGGATTCTCTTTTATCCCGAAGTCTAGACTGACTTAGCTTACCTGGCCCACATTTGTGAAAATGTTCCCCAACCAGACCGGGGCTGCTCCAGCCACGCCTTCATGGTTGCAGTTGCACTGGCTGCCATCACATTTCACAGAGAGGTAATGAGGTAACGAGTTGGCTTTAGCCATCTCCTTGTGAAAACACCCCATTGCTCCTTGCGGATTCTTACCCCTTACTGAGCGATTCCGTTTACCTGGGGGCGATGGGTCTGCTCCGGAGCTGTCACTCCCAGAAGGGCTGGGACCATCTGTGGGGCAGACACACAGTGATCCTGTGATCCCCTCAAACAGCCAGAACCCCGACGTGAAATGGCAGTGACTGCCAGGGAAATACTTGTGAGTGTCTCTGGGAGTGTCCCATAGCGACATGGGAACATTTGATTAGCAAAGCAACAAGCTGCTCAAGGGAGGCACTATTACCTTGTGGCTAGAGCACTGGGTGTGAACTCAGGAGATGTGGACCCTAATCCCACCTCTGCAACTGGGTGACCTTAGGTAAATCATCTTCTCTCTGTGTGCCTCAGTTTCCCCATCTGTACTATGGGGATAACAATGCTGATCTCATTTGTAAAGTGTTTTGATTCCTACCCATGTGTCAGCAGGTGCTGAATGAGCTCTCCCTTGATGACTATTGATGAACTTGGGGAAAAGGCCTCAGCAGCAGGCTGTATTTTTGCGTACAGACCTGCTTTGCCGAGGAGGTCAGCAGAGGGACCTGCTTCACCAAAGGTTAAAATTCACTTTAATCTTGAATGCAGGACAATGAAATGTTATTATCCTTATTCTGTGAGTAAAGGGCAGCAGAAATCTACTGAGCATGCCCTGATCGAGGGGATCACCCTCCTGTAACCTCGCCCGCTAAGCAGGCAATATTGATGCCAAATCCAAGCAGAAGTCAGATGTGGGTGGGGGTGGGTGTTCTCTCTCTGGCAGGGTGGATTATGTAGGGAGCAGCACATTACAAAAACCTCAGTTACTTCTGTGTGATACTGGGGAGAGAAATACACACAGGGCTGGCTCTGCTCTCCCTGAAATCAATGGAAACCTTTCTACTGAATTCAAAGCAATTAGGGTCTGGCTGGTCCTGGGACTACAATATTTTTGCTCTGTCTCATAAATAGATTCACAGACATTTAAACCCAGAAAGGATTGTTCTGATCATCTGGTCTGACCTCCTGTGTAACAGCCCATAATGTCTATGGTGCAGGAGACCAGAATTCAGAAAAAGAAATCCGGTCTCCCTCTAGAGACATCAAGTGATGGAGAATCCACCACCTCTGAAATGAGTTCCCCTGAGTGCCTGTCCCTTTCCCATGCCACCTGTAGGGAAATCAGCCCGAGAACATGAATGGGAGAGATGGTCCAGGGCTGCCGCATTGAGTCCAATTTGGAACTTCCCCTTTTCTAGCACCAAGCAAACATGGCAGGGTTTTTAAACCCACCGTTTTGATCAGTCTCACTAGACAGGGTCGAACTGCAAGATATGGATGTGGCTAATGTGTATCCAGAACTTAGATAGGTAGCCACAAGTAGTTTCTAATTTGCAACATTCCCTGCTGTGCATGCGCCCAGGAGGATTTTCAAATCATCAGAACTGCATTAGTTTATCCCTGTCTGTTCTGAACTTCAAGCAAAGCCTGAGAAGACATTAATGATAATGCACCTGCCAAATTTCACATTTAAGGATTTGCCCATGTTTTGAACAGGTCAGTCCTATTCTTCACCTTCATAACACTGCATGAGGGCAGATGGAATCTTGCTCAACTAATCGAAACTAACGGGCGTTGAGCTGGAGTTCAGGCACGGAGAGTTCAGCACAAGAAATGGAAGTTTAGAAACTTTTACTCTAGTTGTCACTTGCTTCTCCCACCGCACCCCTGCTGCCTGCCTGCTGCCTGCCCCCCTGTGTGCTAAGCAGCCCTCTGTCCATTCAGCGTGTTACCTGGCACACTCAGGTACCGGCGAGCACTGAGGAGAGACGTCTTCTCCTGGTTCCTGTCATCCTTGTGCTGGTAGCGGCAGGAATACTCCCCTACACTCTCTGGAGACACTGGCTGGGCTGACTCAACGATGAATTTGTTTCTGTCCTTGGGCAGCATTAAAATTTCTTTGCCATCCTTACAGAAGATGACGCGCGTCACCGAGGTGTCCATAGGGATGAAGCACATCAGTATGATGGTGTCCCCTTGGGGGGTAGAGCCTTTGTCCAGGATCAGTGTCGGGGCAGGGAGGTCACCTAGGTGAGGAGGAAACATAATTTAGTTAAATGGCTCCTCTCTCATGGAGCTGATGTTTGAATTATGGCAGAGACGAGCCAGGCCCTTGTGTGTTAACCTGGATCCGGCTCACCTCGGCCTGGATCTTTATGCTACGGGGAACAAGGGTCTCCCTCTCACCAGCCGGATTTGTAAATTCAAACCCATTTGACCCACATGGGTCAGGGGGATCTGTCCCCTCCTGCTTTACACCCTGTCAGCTCCCACCGGCTCCTCTGCTTTTATCCCTCTTGGGCCAGCTTCTCAGCGGGGGTAAATCAGCAAAGCACCTGCTCTTTGCACAGGGTCTCAGGCTGTCGTGTCTTCACTGCTGTTATTTGAATTAGCTCAGGTGTGTCTACATGCTCCTGTCACAAACTGGTGTAAATTCCACTGCTTTGCCACTTACAACCTCTTACCCCTTTCCCAATCAATTTACCCCCACTCCCATGTAAACTGGGCCACCAATTACACTCCCACTGGATTTGGGCCCCTTGCACTCATCCTGTGGATCTGACTCTGGTCCTACTGAAGTCAGACTGAGTCTGGCCCAGTGAAACAGCACCAGGCTTTTTATACAATCAGTGGCGGTATCTAAAATGTCCCCCATAAGACCTGATCCTCAGGCTTCTGCTCCACCCTCTGGACACTCAGGGCCGAATTCTCATTTAAACTCGAGTCCCGTCCACTGGTAAAGTGAGTGTGACTTTACACCCTCTTTTAGCCTTTTTACACTACCCAAGTGCTATCAACGGGCCTTAGTGTGCCCGAGGATCAGGCCCCTCTGGTCTATAATTAACGTTGTTACACGGCACCAACACTCACCAGGAGAGCTGCAGATTTCCTGGCTTGCAGCCAGTGCCCCTGTTCAATAAAATATAAATACCCACCGTTAGTGCATCCAGGTCAACTGGGAGCTCATCAGAGCTACACAAATTTAAAATAAACGGAGCTTTTGCCATCACGGCAATGAGCACGGCGTCCTCCCAGTCTCGTGCTGCCGAGCGTCTCTGGTGAGAATCCCGTCCCCAGGCTGGTTTCCTCCACTAATCATTTGTTCTGTCCTCCATCAGTTCTGCCATCTTCCTAGTCAAGCAATTGCACCTCTCCCCTCGGATCAATAGCCACACCAGCAACCCCAGCCCTTTATTCACCTTCCTCAGACTTTCCCACTTGTCTGTGAGCTCTCTGGGGTAGGGAGAGTCTGTTTGTTCTGGGTTTGTACAGTGCCTTGTGCAATGGGGTGCTGGGCCATGACTGGGGCTCCTAGGGGTTATTGTAATGAACCTGATAAATCATGCAAAGAGTCCTGTGGCACCTTATAGACTAACAGACATATTGGAGCATGAGCTTTCATGGGTGAATACCCACTTCTTCGGATGCATGTAGTGGAAATTTCCAGAGGCAGGTATAAATATGCAAGCAAGATGCCAACTCTGCCCACATATCTACACCAGCGACACCATCACAGGACCTAACCAGATCAGCCACATCATCACTGGTTCATTCACCTGCACGTTCTCCAATGTAATATACGCCATCATATGCCAGCAATGCCCCTCTGCTATGTACATTGGCCAAACTGGGCAATCCCTACGTAAAAGGATAAATGGACACAAATCAGATATTAGGAATGGCAATATACAAAAACCTGTAGGAGAACACTTCAACCTCCATGGACACACAATAGCAGATGTAAAGGTAGCCATCTTACAGCAAAAAAACTTCAGGACCTGACTCCAAAGAGAAACTGCTGAGCTTCAGTTCATCTGCAAATTTGACACCATCGCTCAGGATTAAACAAAGACTGTGAATGGCTCGCCAACTACAAAAGCAGTTTCTCCTCCCTTGGTGTTCACACCTCAACTGCTAGAAGAGGGCCTCATCCTCCCTGATTGAACTAACCTCGTTATCTCTAACCTGACTCACTCTTGCTTGCATATTTATACCTGCCTCTGGAAATTTCCACTACATGCATCCGAAGAAGTGGGTATTCACCCGAGAAAGCTCATGCTCCAATATGTCTGTTAGTCTATAAGGTGCCACAGGACTCTTTGCTGCTTTTACAGATCCAGACTAACATGGCTACCCCTCTGATACCTGACAAATCATCTCAGTTATCATCCTAACCACAGAATAAATTCCTACAATTCTGCCATCGTGCAACGAACTAATTTGGTTTTTATTAGTTGCCCCCTGTCCCCAGTATTTCCCCCTCGGGATGCTTGTAACGTTCCAGAGAGCGCCTTTCCTCCTTCTCCTGAAATGGGGATCAGGTAAATCTGGCAAAATTCAGTTCTGGATTAAGGCTGATACTGCGCTGACAATCGGGGCTAGCATTTCTGCTTGTCTCATTGCAGCTCTTTTGGATGGTTGTTGCTGTGTGACTGCAGAGTTTGTTTGCTGTGTCCTGCAGCTCTAAATTCCCGAGGGTCTGCTCTGCTCTTGCCTACTCTGAGGAAATTGAGAAAAAAATCTGACTGGTACCAGCCCCAGTTCAGCTAAATGGATGTTAGCACTTGTGGAGGCTAACTTCATTAAACTAAAACAGTGATAAAAATGGTTACAGCCACAGAAGTCTTATCTACACGTGGGTTCATATTGTTTTAATGCACTAATGGGACTTCTGGGGTAAATTTCCCAGTGTACACAGGGTTACTGTGTACAGTTCAAAAACAGCCCATTACACAGGAATCACACACACACACACATTATGCAGCCTCCTGGAGATTTTAGTTTAGTTCTTTCCTGTTTTGCTGTCTTTCCCTTAGGCCGTGTCTTCACTGAAAACAATGTATTTTGACATCAAGATAGCTAAATTGGCATAACATCTCGTGGAGACAAGGATTGTCTTCGCAATGCAGCTCTGCAAGGTCAGCCACAGCTGTGGGGTTTATGATTGATATTGACTTGCCATGCTGAGGTAACAACTACCTGTGCCTTGTCTTCACTAAGACTGTACAGGGAGGTTCCCTTCTTGATGTACAAACAAACTTCTTTTTTCAACGAAAATGTAGCTTTAGTCTAAATGAAAGTAATTCCAGCTGCCAGTGTATGATTTGTGGACAACAACAACAACAACAACAAAGATTGTTCACATTACAATAATTTTTCTTCCTTTGGCACTTTATGTGAAGTAGATCTTAAAATTACAGTTCTGTGACTCATAAACAAGTTAACAGCAGATACATTAGCGAACATTGGAGAATGTCTTGGTTGAAATCCTCTTTTACTTGAGGCTTGTACTTGCAGCTAAACTGATCCTGACATTACAGAAAGGGTGATTTGGGGTGCTATGTGCATGGAAGGTTATAGAAGGAAGTAACATTCAAACAACAATCAAAAGTAGAAATTCAGTTGGTAGCAAATTTTTGACTGAGCTGCATTCTCAGATTTCCTAGGAGAGTCCAGTACAGACCCATGCACAGAGTGAAAAACTCTAAGTTAATATAAAAATGCAAATCCTGAATAAATCCTGCTGTCATGCTGGGTCAGCGTTAAAGCTCATCTTCATGGATTACCCTGCTGCAAACAACATATTTCGCAGCTTTGGCCTCTGAATTCAAACGTGTAGCAGAAAGGAGAGTTGGAATAAAGGGTTGAAAGCATTTTACAGCTGCTAACCATGATGGCAATACAAGGCTGTGCTCGATGGGACAGCGCTTAAAGGATACTGAACCCCACGCCTTTCCAGGGCTGACATGGATGCACACCGTTCCTAGATTCACAGAGTCCAAGACCAAAGGGACCATTGTGGTCGTCTAGAACTTCCCCACAATAGTCCTGGTTGAACAGAGCAGATCTGCTAGAAAACCATCCAATGTTGATTTTAAAACTGCCAGTGATGGAGAATCCACCACGACCCTTGTGAAATTGTTCCAATGGTAATTGGTGGAGGTGCAGACGCCAAGAAAGCAGACCCTGAACATACCTCTTAGGAGGGGCTCAGCACACCCTACAGGATTAGTACTAATTAAATGACTCATTAACTGTTCTCAGTCTCCCTTAAAGGCAAGCTAAATCCAGCCAGTTGTGTCCATACTCACAGAGCAGGCAGAGATCCAGCGGCAGGACCATTGGGAGAAGTGGTGAGAATCACAGCAGCCCCTCAGGGATTCGGCAGCAGGGAGAGACGTCTCTGTGGCTGTCTGATCTGACTTCTCTCCGTCTGTTCTGCAGGGAGAAGGGAACAGAGAAGCTGCAGGCTCTCTCTGATCTGCCACATGCTCCCCGAGGTTAGAGAGAAGAAAAGCCACAGACCCTGTGAGAGACGGGGCCGTGTCTACTACTGGCCTCATGACCCAGGGGACCTCGCTCCCTTGGGGGAGGGGGACGCTGCTCTCCCAGCTGGTCGGTCACAGGCCTTACACTGAACATTGTGGTTTCGGACCTGAGCCAGGGTCACACAGGAGAGGAATGGCAGCTGGGTGGTTGCCTCTCCAGAGTTCAAGTTGCAGATGTGTCCCTGCTTAAAGCTGAATTTGGCTCCCTCTTCAAACCCCTGTGAAAAGTCAGAGTGGCCTGAAAATCAGTAAATCAGGTCAGGAACTGGGGTAGAGTTTGTGAGGAAAATTGGAGATAATTTAACAAGACGTTACTGAGATAACGTCCATTCCAACCCTGCTAAGTCCTTCTGGCATCCGCTAGACAAGAATTGTCAAAAACTTGAGACTAGGGGGGGTCTGTGTTGGTGAGAACTTCCACTGATGTTCATGGCCAAGCTCTCACTGGCAGCCATCAGATCAGGCCCTTTCTTTGTACCTTAGCCGAAGCATCCAATGGACTGATTGTCGCTTCACCTTCAGTAGAGTGTCACTTGTGCTTAAATACCACACCCTGGGCAGCATTTCTTATTGGCATTGCTGTGTGGATTTCCCCACCCATCTGTGTGTTTAGAGGTGATTAAGTCCTCTCCAGCGACTTGTTTACAGATTTCAAGCTCTTATATGAAATGAGCTGAGTGGCCTAAGAAGAGGAGAGCTCCCAAATATCTTTCCTTACAAATATGCTGTTACTGATGTCATCATGGCCCACAAAGCACACCTGCCCTCAGTTCCTGTGTCTTCAGCTGTCACCATTCTTGGGCGGAGACCTGTGTGTCTCTCCCGCCTGGCTGGGGGTTTTCCAGGCTGCACAATTCCCTGCATTTCACTGTGATATCCTCAGCAAGCTGAGGCTAAAAGGCCAGTGTCTGTGCTTTGCTTTCTGTCTGAGGGCTGTGACCCGTGTATTGCCAGCAGTTACCACACAGCCCCTTCTAAGCCTGCACATTTATTCTGGACATGAAAATGTCACAGAGAAAAGATATTCAAACACTAAAAAACTTATGCTAAATAATCTACCAGAGATCAATCCCCAGCTCCAGCCGTGGGCTGTGGTAGATGTCAGTCCTTCAAAACCCATCATTGGGTTTTCCCTGAGGTTACCAATTTGTAACTGTCTCAGAACCAGAACCCAGACTGGACAGATCAACCAGTTCCTTTATTAAGCTCAGTCCTTTGATCTTCAACCTCCAGGAAGAGATAATCACCTCTTCTCATGGCCTAGCTGCCCCTTCCCCATCCCTCACCCTCTGGTGGTCCCAATACCCATTGTACAATACAGTCACTGGTCATAATTTCTGGTTTCCTAGGCCTTAGAATCCTAGACGAATCATAGAAGATTAAGGTTGGAAGAGACCTCAGGAGGTCATCTAATCCAAACCCCTGCTCAAAGCAGGACCAACACCAACTAAATCATCCCAGCCAGGGCTTTGTCAAGCCGGGCCTTAAAAACCTCTAAGGATGGAGATTCCACCATTTCCCTAGTTAACCCATTTCAGTGCTTCACCATCCTCTCAGTGAAATAGTTTTTCCTAATAACCAACCTAGACCTCCCCACTGCAACTTGAGACCGTTGCTCCTTGTTTTGTCATCTTCCACCACTGAGAACAGCCGAGCTCCATCCTCTTTGGAACCCCCCTCCAGGTAGCTGAAGGCTGCTATCAAATCCCTCCTCACTCTTCTCTTCTGCAGACTAAAAAAGCCCAGGTCCCTCAGTCATGTGCTCCAGCCTCCTAATCATTTTTGTTGCCCTCCGCTGGACTCTCTCCAATTTTTCCACATTCTTTCTGTAGTGGGGGGCCCAAAACTGGACACAATACTCCAGATGTGGCCTCACCTGTGCCGAACAGAGGGGAATAATCACTTCCCTTGATCTACTGTCAACACTCCTACTAATGCATCCGAATATGCCATTTGCCTTCTTGGCAACAAGGGCACGCTGCTGACTCATATCCAGCTTCTTGTCCACTGTAATCCCCAGGTCCTTTTCTGCAGAACTGCTGCTTAGCCAGTCAGTCCCCAGCCTGTAGCAGTGCATGGGATTCTTCCATACTGGACTCTGCACTTGTCCTTGTTGAACCTCATCAGATTTCTTTTGGCCCAATCCTCCAATTATCTAGCATACTCCGGACCGTATCCCTACCCTCCAGCATATCTACCTCTCCCCCCATCTTAGTGTCATCCGCGAACTTGCTGAAGGTGCAATCTATCTCATCATTATAATTAATGAAGATGTTGAACAAAACTGGCCCCAAGACTGATTTCTGGGGCACGCCGCTTGATACCGGCTGCCAACTAGACATTGAGCCGTTGATCACTACCGGTTGAGCCCAACAATCTAGCCAGCTTTCTATTCATCTTGTTGTCCATTAATCCAATCCAGACTTTTTTAACTTGCTGGCAAGAATACTGTGGGAGACCGTATCAAAAGCTTTGCTAAAGTCAAGATAAATCACATCCACCGCTTTCCCCATCTCCACAGTCAGTGATCTCATCATAGAAGGGAATCAGGTTGGTCAGGCATGACTTGCCCTTGGTGAATCTATGTTGACTGTTCCTGATCACCTTCCTCTCCTCCAAGTTCTTCAAAATGGATTCCTTGAGGACCTGCTTCATGATTTTTCCAGGGACTGAGGTGAGACTGAGGTGAGTCTGTAGTTCCCCGGATTCTCCTTCTTCCCCTTTTTAAAGATGGGCACTGTATTTGCCTTTTTCCAGACATCTGGGACCTCCCGCAATCTCCACGAGTTTTAAAGTATAATGGCCAATGGCTCTGCAATCACATCAGCCAACTCCCTCAGCACCCTCGGATGTATTAGATCCGGACTCAGTGATTTGTGCATGTCCAGCTTTCCTAAATAGTCCTTAACTTGTTCTTTCACCACTGAGGGCTGCTCACCTCCTCCCCATACTGTGCTGCCCAGTGCAGCAGTCTGAGAGCTGACCCTGTGTGTGAAGACTAGGGTGACCAGACAGGAAATATGAAAAATCGGGATAGGGGGTGGGGGGTAATAGGAGCCTATATGAGAAAAAGACCCAAAAATCGGGACTGTCCCTATAAAATTGGGACATCTGGTCACCATAGAAGACCGAGGCAAAAAAATCATTGAGTACTTCAGCTTTTTCCACATCATCTGTCACTAGGTTGCCTCCCCCTTTCAGTAAGGGTCCCACACTTTCCCTGACCTTCTTCTTGTTACTAACATACCTGTAGAAACCCTTCTTGTTACCCATCATGTCCCTTGCTAGCTACAACTCCAATTGTGCTTTGGCCTTCCTAATTACACCCCTGCATGCTTGAGCAATATTTTTATACTCCTCCCTAGTAATCTGTCCATGTTTTCACTTCTTCCACTTCCATTACAAAACCTCAATTACTTCAGTGTAATACTGGAGAGAGAAATACACACAGGGCTGGCTCTGCTCTGGGTAGATCAACCTGTTCCTTTATAGACCTCAGGCCTTTGATCTTCAACCTCCAGGAAGAGGGAATCACCTCTTCTCATGGCCTAGCTGCTCCTTTCCCATCCCTCAATCTCTGGTGGTCACAGTACGCATTGCACAGCACAGCCACCAGTCATAACCTCTGGTTCTCTAGGCCTTGGGCTTACATAAGTCCTGCCACTACTGAGCTTCATGCTGGGAAATTTTACTTGTGTCGCCCCTCACTCTGTTCCTTTTTTCCCATGGCCCTTGCCCCAAGAGTGGGACGCTCCCTGATAAATATGGTAGGTGTTCTTCAAAGCCACGGCTGGTACAGTGACCAGAGCTCCATTCCAGGCTCGTTTAACAAACTCTTACTTTATTACTTGTACGTAAAGCCAGGAGTGAACTCAGTGACTGTCCATCTAGGGGTGTCCTCTTTACACTCTCAAGTCAGGAAATTCTCACTGCAGATCCCAGGCCAGACGTTCTTCTCAGAACCTCCTGGGTCTTACATCCTCCGAACTTGGTCTAAGTGCCGCCTTCCCAGTTGCCTGGACCATACAGCCCCGCATGGACTAGTCTCTGGTGTCTTGAGCATCCATTCCTGGCACCTTCAGCCAGGCTCCAGGAAAACCCCACCTCTAGCCATCAACCCTCAGCTCTCTCTTCCCACTGTTCTCGGCCGCCTGCTGGAAATGGCATGAATGTGCCATGTCATCTCCTAGCAACCCAATAGGCCTTTCCAGAGTCCTCACATGTTAAATCGCTGCCTTGCTCCCAAACCCAGGTTTTACTTCCCACAGCTCCAGCCCCAGTTACATGAATTCACCACATTATTTGTCTGTGGGGCTTGTTAGTTTTATGGCTGAGCTACAGCAGGCCCTGGCTTGCCCGGGTTGCCCGACCGAGGCTGCTTTTCTCTCTGGAATGGGGAGACGGCATTCTGTCTTGGCCATGTCTAGCTAGGTGCCTTCACCAGTGTACCATCTCAGCTTCTCCCAATCATACCTGGATTTCACCCTCCCAACAGCCTTGGCAGGCAGGGGAGAATTATTCCCATTTCACCAGGCACAAGGACATGAAGCCACTTGTCCCAGTTCCCCCAGTCGGTAGCTGACTGTAGCAGGAATTCTTCCCCATGACAGGGGAACACAACACCTGCTCTGGGGGTGTCTGCAGAGAAGTTGCTTTAGCAGCACACACCCGGGAAGGACTCACTTGCGAGAGCTGCTTCTGCAATAGTCACTGACAAAACACGCTGGTAATGCAGAGTTCAGGTGCCGGGCGATAGCTTCTGCCCTGCCAGGGCATCGAGTCTAGCAGAGCTCAGACTTGTGAATTCCAAGAAAGGCAACGTTATGATAAATGCCTACATACTTCACCTCTGCTCTCGGAGCCGGCGACAGACGTGAGTGTTTGGCTGATCTCAGCGTTCTGGACAGGCATGAGATACCCTGGGGCAGCCTCAAATCTATGCTAATGAAATTATTTGCCAGAGTGTGCATGTGTGTGTGAGTGTGAGTGTGAGAGAGAGAGAGAATTTATTCTCACATCCCTGTCCCCCTAGATCTGTGATGTTCATGACTCTCTGCATCTGGGTTTCTCTGCGGCCCCTCTGGGGATGAGAAAACACTGCTTGAACTGACTCTATTTCACTGGGAAGTTTCCCCAGGACCCCATCAGACTCCGGGAGGTAATTGCTCCATGTGTGTCTCACCTTAATGCCTGGACCCAGGTGACACTTAGCGACACTCCCAGGAGGCAGGTTGGGCAGAGAGAAGGCAAAGCACTTTATTCACTGCACAGGAGCCAGCTCAGACCCAGCCTGCCAGACACCCCTTGGGCCAGGTGTTTAAAGGGGCTCAGGCAGCTAACTGTCATTGACATCCATAGGATTTAGGCACTTCAATACCTTCAAAACTCTGCCCCCTTGTTCATCTTGTGCGTGCTCAGAGGCTCAACACAGACCCCAGCACATCCCCCCATAGCAGCATTACAGTAGGTCGCTGGCACAGCTACACCCACGCAGGCATCCCCGCATTCCCCCTCTCTCCAACCCCTACCATGAGGCTGACACCAGAGAGATTTGGCTCAGCATCTGCATCCTGGACACTCAGTAAATGCAAGAGCTTTTTGCCGAGATATTTAAACCCATTTGGGACCCTGCATTTGCATTTCCCATGACCAGGTGTGCACGTCCGGCAGCTGCTTGTGCAAATGGCTTGTGGCTGCCTGTTGCTCTGCATGCACAGTCACCGACGGGATTTTATGTGCAGGCCTCGGGGGTGGGAACTTTGGCCAGGAAGGTTCTGGCCTTGGCCACACCCAGCTTCCGCTGCCCACAAAGTGTCTGAGCTTCCCATGTGCCATCAACTGACCCATACGCTGCTTCTCGCTGGCTGGTTAACAGGCTCCATCACCGTCTCCTTCCCCAGGGCTCTGCTCAGGCTGGCAGTGAGTGTGGGGCTTACACAGGCTTGTGGGGCACTGGGAATCCTGTGGGGAAGTGACAGGGAATCCCAGTGATGATCTCGCATGCAGCTGCCCCCCACCGCCTCCCAAGGTGACAGCGCTGAGTGCCCTAGGTTATCAGTCTGTCTCCCCCCCGCCCCCCATCTACAGGGAGAGCTGGGTAGTTGGGGAAGGGCAGTGGCTCAGGCTGTAGGCAAGTGAGCCCTGGGGCCTGGCAAGGGGGTGCCGGTGAGGGGACCCAGCACACACCTTGGTAGCAGGTGGGGGAGATGGAGGCTCTGAGATGGCAGGGAGGCTGGGTTAAATCCTGCACCCCCGACCAGTCCCTGCACTGGATTTGTGGGGATAACAACCCCCATCCTACATGGGCCCATTCATAGAGCGTTGCCCTTAACCAGTGCTATGGAGTTGTCTGGGTGTCCCACACTTGAAATCCGCCCTGTCTCACCACCGCGTATGTCACTGCAACATCCCTGTCCACCCTGGGCTGCTGGGACATCAATACAACACGGACAGGGTGAGAGTCCTGGTGAGCTGGCTGGGAAACGCCCCCACACAAACAGGCCGTCCAGGAATCCTGGGTTCATGTATTCCAAGGGCAGAAGGGACCATTGTGATCCCCTCATCTGACCCCTGGTGTGACACCGGCTGGAGATGTCCCCACAATAACTCCTCAATCTGTTAGATGCACATCCAATCCTGAGGTATAAATTGTCAGGGATGGAGAATCCCCCACACCCCCTGGGGAATGGTCCCAGTGGTTAATCGCTCTCTCCGTTAAACGTTTACACCCTATTCCCAGTCTAAATTAGTCTCCTGGGGAGCACCAAGGCAGGAGCCCTGAGCAGGGCCCTGGGACGCGGTGAGAGGGAGGAACAGTCCCTCCTTAGAGCCGGGGCAGGAGAGTGCCATGCTCAGGAGGGTGCTGGAGCACAGGTCTTAACTTTAACCACGTGCTCCAGTCCTATTGGAATCAGTGGGATGGCACAGGTGCTTGGAGTCCCCCATAGGATCAAGGGTTCCCCTTAGCCGGGGCTTCCTGGGATGAGACAATTTATGGGTCAGTCAGGGAAACTCCACCAGTTGAGCTGGATGTCATCAGGGACCCACAGAGAGAAACCTTCTCCTATTGCATCCGGGGATCCGGCCCTTTAACACCAACGGAGTGACACCAATTTAGATCAGTGGGGGATCTGGCCCCATCGACTGCAGTGGAGCTAAAGTGACATAAAAGCAGTAGAAGTGACTGGAGAATTAAGTCCATACTCCCCAATTCTTTCTTCCTTCATGCCAGGATGGTCACTGTTTATCCCCCGGGTCTGGGGTCACCCCGCAGTGACCCTCACTCCTGGCCAGGCCAGTGGCGCCGTTCATGGATCAACCCACGGGGTTCCCGGAGTTTAGCCGTATCTCCTGGTGCCTGTTTCCATGGGGATGTTCTGCCAAACCTGGCTCCCTAGGCTCCGTCTGCCCTGCGGGCACCGGCAGTGACTCACCTGGTCAGCACCGGCTCTGGTGACCTCAGCATATGGGGGAGAGAACTAAGGTCAGTGCATCCTCACCAGGCTCCCCACACTCTGGAGAGACTCCCAACCCACGTCCCCCAGACCCATCCCTGACCCCAGACAGGCCCACTGGGCAGAGACAGCCGGGAACCGTCTGGCCAGTTTGAGACCTAACCGGCTGGCTGGGCCTATAATGGTGGGTGCCCTTTCTACTGCCATGTTAGGTGGGAGTAGAACTGGGACAGGCCCCATGGACAATGGCTGCCAATTGCTTAAGGGGAGATTCTCTGGCTGTTCCTGGAATGTGTCTTCTTTCTCCCCATGAAGGGAGGTGTCGCCCAGGCCCCTGAAGTTTCCAACAGGAGCTGTCAGGGCTCCCCCCTAGTCCCGTTCCTGCCCACAGCCGGGGGCTCCCATCACCCCATCATTGGGCTGGGCAGAGGCAGAGGAATGAGGGAGAACAGTCTCATCATGGCAGGACTCTCTGTCCTGGCTACCCAGGGCCCCTTGTGTCCCCAACACCCCAGACTCTGTCTGTCTGTTGGCCGGCGTCAAACAGCTGAACTCCCACCGGGGCAGTACCAGAACACCAGGCTCTTACAATGAATCTGATCTTCAGTGGCCAGGCTGCTCTGGTCTGGGCCGGGATCCCTGTGTGGAACGAGAGCTGTGAGTCCCACGTGCAGCACCAGGTGCCGGGGCCCTGCTGCCCTTAGCCATGGGGGCAGGAGGGCAGCAGAACCATCGCCATCACTATGGCGGGGGGAGATGAAGCTCCCAGACTAGGGTCAGGCCCTCCAGAACCACAGAAGCATTTGCATTGTGGGTAGCTGGGGGGCTACGGCCCAGGTCAACTCCCCAGGGCAGAGGCCCAGGCAGAGCAGCAATGACCCCCACTCCCAGACCTGGGCATCACCTGGCGAACAGCCCCTGAAGGGAACTGGGGATCAGGGCGAGGTTCCCTCCTACCTGTGAGTCCTGCAGCGCATCACAACTACCGAGAGAAAGAAAATAGTGTTAGGGAAGCTCAGCGCATGTCATGGCCTGTGTTGAGTCTGAACTTTTGATGAGTAGAATCTTGTTTGATTATGCATGACCATTATGATCTGTTAATCACTTTGTTTACTTCTGTGTATAAATATTGATGCTCACCCCTAATAAACTTGCCACACTTACTCTGAAGCCTTTCAAGCTAAGGATAGTGTGAGCCCGTTGATCAACGAATTGGTGTCTGGTCTCTGACAGATTGTGAGCCCCATACCAACTCCGCACGAACTCGGGTGCTGGAGAGGTGAGTGAGGACTTGCTTTTTTACCTAACACCTGCAGTGATGGTCAGGCCGGAGCCAGCCTGGCAGTGTGCACCTCTGCCCCCGATGTGCTGTGGTGTCTAGCTACCCACAGAGCCCTGCAGCCGCAGATACACGGAGGCAGCACAGGTCGTGGTTGGTGCAGGGGACAGATACCCAGAGACCTCATTACCAGGCGATCTCAAACCAGTTGGCTCTCAGCAGGGTTACAACAGGCAAATGTGCCCTTCGCTGCCATTGAACTGTGATTTAAATTAGTTGTTACCACTCAAGAAAGATCTGGGAGTCACAGTGGATAGTTCACTGAAAACATCTGCTCAGTGTGCAGCAGCAGTCAAAAAAGTGAACAGAATGTTGGGAACCATTAGGAAAGGGATAGATAAGAAGACACAAAATATCATAATACCACTGTATAAATCTATGGCACACCCACACCTGGAATACTGTGTGCAGTTCTGGTTGCCCCATCTCAAAAAGATATATTAGAATTGAGAAAGGTATGGAGAAGTGCAAGGAAATGATGAAGGATAGAGAACAGTTTGTGTATGAGGAGAAATTTAAAAGTTTGGGACTTTTCAGCTTGGAAAAGAGACAACTAAGAGGGGATATGATAGGGGTCTATGAACTCGTGACTGGTGTGGAGAAAGAGAATGTCACTCTCACATAACTTTGCCCGCTAAGCAGGGGATATTGATTTCAAATCCAAGCAGAAGTCAGAGGTGGGTGGGGGTGGGTGTTCTCTCTCTGGTGGGGTGGATTCTGTATGGAGTGGCACATTACAAAAACCTCAATTGCTTCTGTGTGATACTGGGGGGAGGAATACACACAGGGCTGGCTCTGCTCTCCCTGAAATCATAGAATCTCAGGGTTGGAAGGGACCCCAGGAGGTCATCTAGTCCAACCACCTGGTCAAAGTAGGACCAATCCCCAACTAAATCATCCCAGCCAGGCAGGGTCCCTGCAACCACTAAGCAAACTAGGCAGTGGCCTAGGGCTGCAAGTGGTTGGGGGTGCTCAGGGCCATCCTCAGGCATAGGCAGCTGGGTAGGGCAGCTGAAAATTTGGGGCACTACTGGGTCTTAGTGTCCACCCCACTGGTTCCCTATCCCTGTTCTGACCCTTCCTGCAGGCTCTGCGTCTTCCTGGGAAGGGGATCTAGTAGTTAAAAGAGAAAAAGTCTCCAGCCTGCCAGACCTATTAGCACAACACTGAAACTGTTAAAGAGCCATTCAAGGGGTAATGAAGGCATTTAACAGGCATTTGCCAATCCCCAGGTACATACTGTCTGTTTCTGAATGTATTGACAAAAACAGTTGTGCATGACTGTCATATTTACTCAGAACATCTCAGTCTACAGGACCTTAGTTTAAAATTTGCTTTAAAAATGTTTTATTAGTGAGTTGGTGAAGATTATAAAATCACATCTCTAAAAAATCCTTGCATAGATTTTTAGATGCACAATCATCTTTAGCCTTAAATGCTGGGATCTTTGGACATATGGTATTTTTTTAAATACATTCTTCAAAAGACCACCCTTATCTAAAATACACATTTTAATTACTATAGTAAAAAAACGTAGTTCCAAAGTCTTCCTGTCCTTTCTGTCCATCCATTTCTCCCTTCACCCCCTTCAATTGGGAGGGTAGAGGAGGAAGCAACAGCCCTTTGCTTCCAGATAGCTGTACACAGAGTTTCCCGTTCTTTACTTCTGACTATTTGATGAACTAATTTTAAGCAAAATCAGTACCTTAGTAAGATATAAAATCCTTTGTTATGCCTAAAATCTTTGGAAACATTTTTTAAAGTTGGTGAAATTTCATAATCATGTGTATTGTTATGGAAATCACACACAGTAAATTAGTGTCCCTTTTTCTAAAAGCAATGAACATTGTTATGAACACACTAAACCTCTGTGACTGATTAATTTAAAATAATGTCTGTTTCAGTGAGTTAAATATGTAGTAATCTGGAATGATTACTTTATGAAGGCTTAAGAGTCCCTGATGTTCACCTGCACATCTATCAATGTGATATATGCCATCATGTGCCAGCAATGCCCCTCTGCCATGTACATTGGCCAAACCGGACAGTCTCTACGCAAAAGAATTAATGGACACAATTCTGACATCAGGAATCATAATACTCGAAAACCAGTGGGAGAACACTTTAACCTGTCTGGTCATTCTATGACAGACCTGCGGGTGGTTATCTTAAAACAGAAAAACTTGAAAAACAGACTCCAACGAGCGACTGCTGAGCTGGAATTGATATGCAAACTAGACACAATCAACTCAGGATTAAATAAGGACTGGGAATGGCTGAGCCATTACAAACATTGAATCTATCTCCCCTTGTAAGTATTCTCACACTTGCTTCTTATCAAACTGTCTGTACTGAGCTATCTTGATTATAACTTCAAAAGTTTTTTTCTCATACTTAATTGGCCTCTCAGAGTTGGTAAGACAACTCCCACCTGTTCATGCTCTCTGTATGTGTGTATATATATCTCCTCAATATATGTTTCACTCTATATGCATCCGAAGAAGTGGGTTGTAGTCCATGAAAGCTTATGTTCTAATAAATTTGTTAGTCTCTAAGGTGCCACAAGTACTCCTGTTCCTCACTACAAGATTTTTGCAAATAAATGTCTGACAAACTTCAGGGCATATCAAAAAACCTGTGACTGACATTTTTTATTCCCAAGCTTAGTGCTTTTAATTAGGTACCTTCTGCATGTCCATTCTGCGAGAGGGAGAGGGTACAGGGTTTTCTGCGGGGAACTGTGACTCTCCGCAACCATGAGGCGGGCCGGGCATCTTGTTCTTCTTTCTGCCTTGTCCCTCCGCCCCTGCCGGGCTGCAAGCTCAGGCTGCAGTCAGGCATAGGGGCACCAGTTTAATAATACTGCTGAGGGCCCCATAAATCCTAAGGATGGCCCAGGGGGTGCCAAAAAGCGGTGCCCTGGCTTGGCAGGGAGGAGCTGCCTTCCGGAGGCACTGGAAAGCCCCCAGGGAGCTCCTGCAGACTACAGCAGATGCATGCGGGCCAAGGCCCCCATGTGCCCCCCAGCTCCCTCCTCGCTAGGGTGACCAGATGTCCCGATTTTATAGGGACAGTCCCGATTTTTGGGACTTTTTCTTATATAGGCTCCTATTACTCCCCACTCCCGTCATGATTTTTCACACTTGCTGTCTGGTCGCCCTACCCCTCGCTACGCTCGGGCTCTGTGGCTCCCGGGCATGTGAGCCACCGCCGGGGTGCGGGGCCCTGAGCCTGCACTGGGAGGGGCGGCAGCAGCGGCGGCTCACACTCCCAGGAGCCGCAGAGCCCGAGCACAGTGAGGGGGGAACCGGGGGGGGGGGCGCACAGTGGCCTCTGCCCGGATACATCTGCTGCAGGAGCCCCCAGGAGCCCCCAGAAGGCAGCTCCTCCCTGCCGAGCTGCTGCAGCGGCCCAATCCCGGCAAAGTCAGTGAGTGGACTCGGGGTGGGGGCCACCGGGGTGGCATGGGGAGGGCTCACGGGGGGGATGTGCACCCTCCAGAGGAGTTCAGGGGGTGGTTTGGGGGGTGCAGGGGTCAGGGCTGGGGAGGTGTGGGGAGTGCAGGGGTCAGGAGAGGGGGCTGGATGTGTGTGAGGGGGTGCAGGAGTCATAAGAACATAAGAACGGCCGTACCAGGTCAGACCAAAGGTCCATCTAGCCCAGTATCCTGTCTACCGACAGTGGCCAATACCAGGTGCCCCAGAGGGAGTGAACCTAACAGGTAATGATCAAGTGATCTCTCTCCTGCCAGCCGTCTCCATCCTCTGACAAACAGAGGCTAGGGACACCATTCCTTACCCATCCTGGCTAATAGCCATTAATGGACTTAACCCCCATGAATTTATCCAGTTCTCTTTTAAACGCTGTTATAGTCCTAGCCTTCACAACCTCCTCAGGTAAGGAGTTCCACAAGTTGACTGTGCGCTGCGTGAAGAAGAACTTCCTTGTATTTGTTTTAAACCTGCTGCCTATTCATTTCATTTGGTGACCCCTAGTTCTTGTATTATGGGAATAAGTAAATAACTTTTCCTTATCCACTTTCTCCACATCACTCATGATTTTATATACCTCTATCATGTCCCCCCTTAGTCTCCTCTTTTCCAAGCTGAAGAGTCCTAGCCTCTTTAATCTCTCCTCATATGGGACCTGTTCCAAACCCCTAATCATTTTAGTTGCCCTTTTCTGAACCTTTTCTAGTGCCAGTATATCTTTTTTTAGATGAGGAGACCACATCTGTACGCAGTATTCGAGATGTGGGCGTACCATCGATTTATATAAGAGCAATAATACATTCTCAGTCTTATTCTCTACCCCCTTTTTAATGATCCCTAACATCCTGTTTGCTTTTTTGACCGCCTCTGCACACTGCGCGGACATTTTCAGAGAACTATCCACGATGACTCCAAGATCTTTTTCCTGATTTGTTGTAGCTAAATTAGCCCCCATCATATTGTATGTATAGTTGGGGTTATTTTTCCCAATGTACATTACTTTATGTTGTCCACATTAAATTTCATTTGCCATTTTGTTGCCCAATCACTTAGTTTTGTGAGATCTTTTTGAAGTTCTTCACAGTCTGCTTTGGTCTTAACTATCTTGAGCAGTTTCGTATCATCTGCAAACTTTGCTACCTCACTGTTTACCCCTTTCTCCAGATCATTTATAAATAAGTTGAATGGGATTGATCTGAGGACCGACCCTTAGGGAACACCACTAGTTACCCCTCTCCATTCTGAGAATTTATCATTAATTCCTACCCTTTGTTCCCTGTCTTTTAACCAGTTCTCAATCCATGAAAGGACCTTCCCTTTTATCCAATGACAGCTTACTTTACTTAAGAGCCTTTGGTGAGGGACCTTGTCAAAGGCTTTCTGGAAATCTAAGTACACTATGTCCACTGTATCCCCCTTGTCCACATGTTTGTTGACCCCTTCAAAGAACTCTAATAGATTAGTAAGACACGATTTCCTGTTACAGAAACCATGTTGACTATTGCTCAACAGTTTATGTTTTTCTATGTGTCTGACAATATTATTCTTAACTATTGTTTCGACTAATTTGCCCGGTACCGACGTTAGACTTACCGGTCTGTAATTGCCGGGATCACCTCTAGAGCCCTTTTTAAATATTGGCATTAGCTAATGTAACTTCCAGTCATTGGGTACAGAAGCCGATTTAAAGGACAGGTTACAAACCTTAGTTAATAATTCCGCAACTGCACATTTGAATTCTTTCAGAACTCTTGGGTGAATGTCATCTGGTCCCGGTGACTTGTTAATGTTAAGTTTATCAATTAATTCCAAAACCTCCTCTCGTGAGACTTCAATCTGTGACAGTTCCTCAGATTTGTCACCTACAAAAGCCGGCTCAGGTTTGGGAATCTCCCTAACATTCTCAGCCATGAAGACTGAAGCAAAGAATCCGTTTAGTTTCTCTGCAATGACTTTGTCTTTAAGCGCTCCTTTTGTGTCTCGATCATCAAGGGGCCCCACTGGTTGTTTAGCAGGCTTCCTGCTTCCGATATACTTAAAAAGAGAGACTGCCGAGACTCATCAAGCCCTCGGATCACTACCCCTTCCTGCTTCTCCACGTGGGCACCAATGATACTGCCAAGAATGACCTTGAGCGGATCACTGCAGACTACGTGGCTCTGGGAAGAAGGATAAAGGAGTTTGAGGCGCAAGTGGTGTTCTCGTCCATCCTCCCTGTGCAAGGAAAAGGCCGGGGTAGAGACCGTCGAATCGTGGAAGTCAACGAATGGCTATGCAGGTGGTGTTGGAGAGAAGGCTTTGGATTCTTCGACCATGGGATGGTGTTCCAAGAAGGAGGAGTGCTAGGCAGAGACGGGCTCCACCTAACAAAGAGAGGGAAGAGCATCTTCTCCAGCAGGCTGGCTAACCTAGTGAGGAGGGCTTTAAACTAGGTTCACCGGGGGAAGGAGACCAAAGCCCTGAGGTAAGTGGGGAAATGGGATCCTGGGAGGAAGCACAAGCAGGAGAGCGCAAGAGGGGAGGACTCCTGTCTCATGCTGAGAAAGAGGGACGATCGATGAGTTATCTTAAGTGCCTATACACAAATGCAAGAAGCCTGGGAAACAAGCAGGGAGAACTGGAAGTCCTGGCGCAGTCAGGGAACTATGATGTGATTGGAATAACAGAGACTTGGTGGGATAACTCACATGACTGGAGTACTGTCATGGATGGATATAAACTGTTCAGGAAGGACAGGCAGGGCAGAAAAGGTGGGGGAGTTGCGCTGTATGTAAGAGAGGAGTATGACTGCTCAGAGCTCCAGTATGAAACTGCAGAAAAACCTGAGAGTCTCTGGATAAAGATGAGAAGTGAGAGCAATAAGGGTGATGTTGTGGTTGGAGTCTGCTATAGACCACCAGACCAGGGGGATGAGGTGGACGAGGCTTTCTTCTGGCAACTAGAAGAAGTTGCTAAATCGCAGGCCCTGGTTCTCATGGGAGACTTTAATCACCCTGATATCTGCTGGGAGAGCAATACAGCGGTGCACAGACAATCCAGGAAATTTTTGGAAAGTGTAGGGGACAATTTCCTGGTGCAAGTGCTGGCGGAACCAACTAGGGGCAGAGCTTTTCTTGACCTGCTACTCACAAACAGGGAAGAATTAGTAGGGGAAGCAAAAGTGGATGGGAACCTGGGAGGCAGTGACCATGAGATGGTTGAGTTCAGGATCCTGACACAAGGAAGAAAGGAGAGCAGCAGAACACGGACCCTGGACTTCAGAAAAGCAGACTTTGACTCCCTCAGGGAACAGATGGGCAGGATCCCCTGGGAGAATAACATGAAGGGCAAAGGGGTCCAGGAGAGCTGGCTGTATTTTAAAGAATCTTTATTGAGGTTGCAGGAACAAACCATCCTGATGTGTAGAAAGAATAGTAAATATGGCAGGCGACCAGCTTGGCTAAACAGTGAAATCCTTGCTGATCTTAAATGCAAAAAAGAAGCTTACAAGAAGTGGAAGACTGGACAAATGACCAGGGAGGAGTATAAAAATATTGCTCAGGCATGCAGGAGTGAAATCAGGAAGGCCAAATCACACTTGGAGTTGCAGTTAGCAAGAGATGTTAAGAGTAACAAGAAGGGTTTCTACAGGTATGTTAGCAACAAGAAGAAAATCAAGGAAAGTGTGGGCCCCTTACTGAATGAGGGAGGCAACCTAGTGACCGAGGATGTGGAGAAAGCTAATGTACTCAATGATTTTTTTGCCTCTGTCTTCATGCACAAGGTCAGCTCCCAGATTGCTGCACTGGGCAGTACAGCATGGGGAGAAGGTGAGCAGCCTTCTGTGGAGAAAGAAGTGGTTCGGGACTATTTAGAAAAACTGGATGTGCACAAGTCCATGGGGCCAGATGCGCTGCATCCGAGGGTGCTAAAGGAGTTCGCGTGTGAGATTGCAGAGCCATTAGCCATTATTTTTGAAAACTCATGGCGATCGGGGGAGGTCCCAGATGACTGGAAAAAGGCTAATGTAGTGCCTATCTTTAAAAAAGGGAAGAAGGAGGATCCGGGGAACTACAGGCCAGTCAGCCTCACCTCAATCCCTGGAAAAATCATGGAGCAGGTCCTCAAGGAATCAATTATGAATCATTTAGAGGAGAGGAAAGTGATCAGAAACAGTCAGCATGGATTCACGAAGGGGAAGTCGTGCCTGACTAACCTAATTGCCTTCTATGATGAGATAACTGGCTCTGTGGATGAGGGGAAAGCAGTGGATGTGTTATTTCTTGACTTTAGCAAAGCTTTTGATACGGTCTCCCACAGTATTCTTGCCGCCAAGTTAAAGAAGTATGGGCTGGATGAATGGACTGTAAGGTGGATAGAAAGCTGTCTAGATCGTCGGGCTCAACAGGTAGTGATCAATGGCTCCATGTCTAGTTGGCAGCCGGTTTCAAGCGGAATGCCCCAAGGGTCGGTCCTGGGGCCTGTTTTGTTTAATATTTTTATTAATGATCTGGAAGATGGTGTGGACTGCACTCTCAGCAAGTTTGCAGATGACACTAAACTAGGAGGCATGGTAGATACACTAGAGGGTAGGGATCGGATACAGAGGGACCTAGACAAATTAGAGGATTGGGCCAAAAAAACCTGATGAGGTTCAATAAGGACAAGTGCAGAGTCCTGCAATTAGGACGGAAGAATCCCATGCACTGCTACAGACTAGGGACCGAATGGCTAGGTAGCAGTTCTGCAGAAAAGGACATAGGGGTCACAGTGGACGAGAAGCTGGATATGAGTCAACAGTGTGCTCTTGTTGCCAAGAAAGCTAATGGCATTTTGGGCTGTATAAGTAGGGGCATTGCCAGCAGATCGAGGAACGTGATCGTTCCCCTTTATTCGACATTGGTGAGGCCTCATCTGGAATACTGTGTCCAGTTTTGGGCCCCACACTACAAGAAGGATGTGGAAAAATTGGAAAGAGTCCAGCGGAGGGCAACAAAAATGATTAGGGGTCTGGAGCACATGACTTATGAGGAGAGGCTGAGGGAACTGGGATTGTTTAGTCTCCAGAAGAGAAGAATGAGGGGGGATTTGATAGCAGCCTTCAACTACCTGAAGGGGGGTTCCAAAGAGGATGGAGCTCGGCTGTTCTCAGTGGTGGCAGATGACAGAACAAGGAGCAATGGTCTCAAGTTGCAGTGGGGGAGGTCCAGGTTGGATATTAGGAAAAACTATTTCACTAGGAGTGTGGTGAAACACTGGAATGCGTTACCTAGGGAGGTGGTAGAATCTCCTTCCTTGGAGGTTTTTAAGGCCCGGCTTGACAAAGCCCTGGTTGGGATGATTTAGTTGGGAATTGGTCCTGCTTTGAGCAGGGGGTTGGACTAGATGACCTCTTGAGGTCCCTTCCAACCCTGATATTCTATGAAAAACATTTTGTTATTACCTTTGGAGTTTTTGGCTAGCCGTTCTTCAGACTTCTCTTTGGCTTTTCTTATTACATTCTTGCCCTTAATTTGGCAGTGTTTATGCTCCTTTCTATTTGCCTCACTAGGATTTGACTTCCACTTTTTAAAGGAAGTCTTTTTATCTCTCACTGCTTCTTTTACATGGTTGTTAAGCCACGGTGGCTCTTTAGTTCTTTTACTGTGTTTCTTAATTTGGGGTATATATTGAAGTTGGGCCTCTATTATGGTGTCTTTAAAAAGCGCCCATGCAGCTTGCAGGGATTTCATTTTAGTCACTGTACTTTTTAACTTCTGTTTAACTAACCCCCTCATTTTTGCATAGTTCCCCCTTTTGAAATTAAATGCCACAGTGTTGGGCTGTTGAGATGTTTTTCCCACCACAGGGATGTTGAATGTTATTGTATTATGGTCACTATTTCCAAGTGGTCCTGTTATAGTTACCTCTTGGACCAGCTCCTGCGCTCCACTCAGGACTAAATCTAGAGTTGCCTCTCTCCTTGTGGGTTCCCGTACCAGCTGCTCCATAAAGCAGTCATTTAAAGTATCAAGATATTTTATCTCTGCATTTCGTCATGAAGTGAAATGTTCCCAGTCAATATGGGGATAATTGAAATCCCCCACTATTATTGGGTTCTTAATTTTGATAGCCTCTCTAATTTCCCTTAGCATTTCATCATCACTATCACTGTCCTAGTCAGGTGGTCTATAAAGATCCCTAATGTTATATTCTTATTAGAGCATGAATTTTCAATCCATAGAGATTCTATGGAACATGTGGATTCACTTAAGATTTTTACTTTATTTGATTCTACATTTTCTTTCACATATAGTGCCACTCCCCGCCACCCCCACACGACCTGTCAGGGCAGGGGGCTCGGGGTATGTGAGGGGGTGCAGGGCTGCTGGGTGTGTGTGAGGGCATGCAGCGGTCAGGGTGGGCAGAGGGCTGTGGGCTGGGGTCATGGGGGTGCTCACACAGGGGCTGGAGGGGTATGCCCCAATTCCACATCCCTTCCCCAAGGCCTCACACCTGCCTCTTCTCCTCCTCCTCCCCGGGGCGGCGTGCTGCCACTCGCTCCTCCTCCCCCCTTCTGCCAGCAAGCAGCTGATCGGCAGCGGGGGGGGGGGGAGGGAACGTAGCACGCTGGAGAAAGAGGTGGGTGAAGAGCCAGGCTGCCAGCAGAGGCTGCCACAGAGACCCAGCAGCATCAAGCTTCTGATCCCACAGGAGAGAACGGGGGACAGAGAAGCGCCATTGTAAATCCGGTATTGTCCACATGCACCAGACACAAACTGGTGCAAATTCCACTGCTTTGCCACTTACAACCTCTTATCCCTTTCCAAATCAACTTACCTCTACTCCTATGTAAACTGGACCATCATTTACACTCCCACTGGATTTGGACCCCTTGCATTTATCCTGTGGGTCTGACTCTGGTCCTACTGAAGTCAGACTGAGTCTAGCCCAGTGAAATAGCACCAGGCTTTTTATATGGTCAGTGACAGTACCCAAAATGTCCCCCATAAGACCTGATCCTCAGGCTTCTGCTCCACCTGCTGGACACATAAGGCCTGATTCCCATCCACTGGTAAAGTGAGTGTAAATTTACACCCTCTTTTAGTCTTGTTACACGGCCCAAGTGCTCTCCACAGGCCTTAGAGTGCCCGAGGATCAGGCCCCTCTGTTCTACAATGAACGTTGTTACACGGCACCAACACTCACCAGGAGAGCTGCAGATTTCCTGGCTTGCAGCCAGTGCCCCTGTGCAATAAAATATAAATTCCTGTCGTTAGTGCAGCCAGGTCAATTGGTAGCTTATCAGAGCTTCACACATTTAAAATAAATGGAGCTTTTGGCAATGAGCACATGGGGTGTCCTCCCGGTCTCGCGCTGCCAAACGTCTCTGGTGGGAATCCCGTCCACAGGCTGGTTTCCTCCACTACCCATTTGTTCTGTTATCTTCCTAGTCAAGCAGCTGCACCTCTTCCCTCAGATCAATAGCCACGCCTGCAAACCCAGCCCTTTATTCACCATCCTCAGACTTTCCCACTTGTCTGTGAGACCTTTGGGGTAGGGAGAGTCTGTTTGTTCTGGGTTTGTACAGCGCCTCTCACAATGGGGTGCTGGGCCATGACTGGGGCTCCTAGGGGCTATTGTAATACACCTGATAAATCATCTCAGTCAATGTCCTAACCACAGGATAAATTTTTGTAATTTTGCCAGCGTGCAATGAACTAATTTGGTTATTATTATTTGCCTTCTGCCCACATTATCTCCCCATTGGGACTCTTCTAAAGTTCCAGACAGCCCCTTTCCTACTTTTCCTGAAATGTGAATCAGGTAAATCGGGCATTTAAAGTCACTCTGGCAATATTCAGTCCTGGGTCGAAGACCAGTTGAAGGCTGGTACTGTGCTGACAAACAGGGCTAGCAATTCAGCTTGTCCCATTGCAGCTCTTCTGGATGGTTGTTGCAGTGTGATTGCAGAGTTTGTTTACTGTGTCCTGCAGGTCTAAATTTCTGGGGTTCTGCTGTTGTCTAGCGAACTTTAGAAAAAAATCTGACTGGTACCAGCCCCAGTTCAACTGAATGGATGTTAGTATTAGTACAGACATGGGTACTACAACTGGAGCCATATTGATCTTTATTTTGTGGAGGCTAACTGCATTTAACTAAAACAGTGATAAAAACAGTTCCAATCACAGAAGTCTTATCTACACAAGGGTTCGCATGGTATTAATGCACTAATAGGACTTTTGGGGATAAATTTCCCAGTGTACACAGGGTTACTGTGTCCAGTTCAGAAACAGCCAATTACACAATAAACACACACACACACACACACATACACATATATCTACACCCAGTGCACCCTCCTCGAGATTTTAGTTTAGTTCTTTCTTGCTTTGCTGTTTTTCTCTTAGGCTGTGTCTTCACTGAAAACAATGCATTTTGACATCAAGATAGCTAAATTGGCATGAAATCCTGGTGGAAACAAGGATTGTCTCCACAATGCAGCTCTTCAAGATCAAGGTTGGGGGGTTTATGATTGGTCTGCTAAACCCAGGGTTGTGAGTTTAATCCTTGAGGGGGCCACTTAGGGATCTGGGGCAAAATCAGTACTTGGTCCTGCTAGTGAAGGCAGGGGGCTGGATTCAATGACCTTTCAAGGTCCCTTCCAGTTCTATGAGATAGGTATATCTCCATATATATATTTGGAGTGTTTG
>NW_023260511.1:2152291-2180658 GCF_013100865.1 Trachemys scripta elegans | reverse complement strand
CTGGGGGTGGGGGTGTGGATAAAGGTTGGGGCAGTCAGGGGACAAGAGGCAGGGAGGCTTAGATAGGGGGTGGAGTCCTGGGGGGCAGTTAGGGGCAGGGGTCCCAGGAGGGGGCAGTCAGGGGACAAGGAACGGGGGGAGGGTTGGGGGTTCTGGGGGGGCAGGAAGTGGGAGGGGCAGGGGCGGGGCTAGGGCGGGGCTTGCTGAAATATGGTAACCATACATTTTAGGATGTTTCAAAATGTTTTGGTTGGAATTTTCTTTTACTTGAGGCTTGTACTTGACAGTTTAACTGATCCTGACATTACAGAAAGGGTGATTTGGGGTGATATGTGCATGGAAGGTTATTGAAGGAAGTAACATTCAAACAGCAATCAAAAGTAGAAATTCAGTTGGTAGCAAATTTGTGATTGAGCTGCATTCTCAGATTCAGTAGAAGATCCAGAACAGACCCATGCACAGTGTGAAAAAACTCTATGTTAATATAAAAATATAAATTCTGCATAAATCCTGCTGTTTTGCTGGGTCATTGTTAAAGGTCATCTTCATGTATTACCCTGATGCGAATGGAACATATTTCACAGCATTTGCCTCTGAATTCAAGCATGCAGCAGAAAGGAGAGTTGGAATAAAGAGTTACAGTTGCTAACCATGATGGCAATACAAGGCTGTGCTCGATGGGACAGCGCTTAGAGGCTACTGAACACCGCGCCTTTGCTGGGGCTGGCATGGACGCACACGGTTCCTAGATTCATAGAGTCCAAGACCAAAGGGACCATTGTGATCGTCTGGATCGTCCCCACAATAATCCTGGTTGAACAGAGCAGATCTGCTAGAAAACCACCCAATGTTGGTATAAACACTGCCAGTGATGGAGAATCGACCACGACCCTTGTGAAATTGTTCCAATGGTAATTGGTGGAAATGCAGACTTCAAGAAAGCAGACCCTGAACATACCTCCTAGGAGGGGCTCAGCACACCCTACAGGATTAGTACTAATTAAATGACTCATTAGCTGTTCTCAGTCTCCCTTAAAGCCAAGCTAAACCCAGCCAGTTGTGTCCATACTCACAGAGCAGGCAGAGGCCCAGTGGCAGGACCATTGGGAGAAGTGATGAGAATCGCAGTGGCCCCTCAGGGATTCGGCAGCAGGGAGAGATGTCTCTGTGGCTGTCTGATCTGACTTCTCTCCTTCTGATCTGCAGGGAGAAGGGAACAGAGAAGCTGCAGGCACTCTCTGATCTGCCATGTGCTCGCCGAGGTTAGAGAGAAGAAAAGCCACAACCCCTGTGAGAGATGGGGCCGTGTCTGCTACCGGCCTCATGACCGGGGGGACCTCACTCCCTGGCAGGAGGAGGACGCTGCTCTCTCAGCTGTTTTGTCACGGGACTTATGCTGAACATTATGGTTTTAATATTGCACTCAGACCCGAGCCAGGGTCACACAGGAGAAGAATAGCGGCTGGGTGATCACCTCTCCAGATTTTAAGTTGCAGATGTGTCCCAGCTTAAAGCTGATTTTGGCTCCCTCTTTAAACGCCTATGAAAAGTCAGAGTGTCCTGAAAATCAGATCAAGGACTGGGGTAGAGTTTGTGAGGGAAATTGGAAGTTAATTTAACAAGACGTTACTGAGATAATGTCCACTGCAAAGCTGCAAAGTCCTTCTAGCATCTGCTAGACAAGGATTATCCAAAGCTGGAGACTAGGGAGGGTCTGTGCTGGTGAGAACTTCCACTGAAATCCATGGCCAAACTCTCACTAGCAGCCATCGGATCAGGCCCTTTCTTCGTAACTTATCTGAAGCATGCAATGGACTGATTGTCCCTTCACCTTCAGTAGAGTCTCACTTGTACCTAAATACCTCACCATGTGCAGCATTTCTTATTGGCATTTCATTGTGGATTTCCCTACCCATCCGTGTGTTTAGCAGAGTGTCCAGTCTAGCAAAATGCAGGCTTGTGAATCCCAGGAAACATAGAGTTAAGGTAAACACCTACGCACATCACCTCTGCTCCCTGGGAGTTGGCGACAGCCTCTGGGAACCTAGGTGCGGCTGTGTGAATGGTGGAGGGGTTTATCTGAGAAGCGTGGCAGGGCTGTCATGGGCTCTGAGGTGATAGGGGAGGGGTGATGAGCGAAGGCCCAAGAAGTGTTTGTACTTGAGAGATCCAGTTTGCCCTGTGCAGCGCTACGTTGTGCAGGCTGTGCCAGTCGCGAGACTTAGGGGTGTTCTTGGCACAAGAACTGTCAGTAGGGATGTGGGAGTGGGGCTGCTCTGTGGGTTTGCTGAAGGGTGAGGGAAAGTCGTGAATTAAATGGCGTCGCGCGCGTAGGAGCAAGGAGCTGAGGGAAGGGGTGTAAATATAGCAGCGGCAGAGTTCTCAGGGTGGAGCAGGTTCAGTCTGTGAGCGGAGGGCGGGTGCTACAGTGCCAAGGCAGAGCCTGGGCGTATTGGGGCATCGATCAACGAGGGCAGAGTTAAGGTTGCATGGGCCTGTCCCTTCCCTCAGTTTCCTGGTTTTAGGAAGCCTGAGTGTGAAACACCTGAACTCAGAATGTTCTGGTTTTCAGACATGTGAGTTTGGCTGGTCTCAGCGTTCTGGGTGGGCACAAGATACCCTGTGGCAGCCTTGACTCTGTGCTAATGAAACTGTTTGTCAGAGTGTGTGTGTGCGTGTCTGAGAGCGAGTGAGAGAGAGATCAGGACATATTCTCACATCCCTGGCCAGAAGTGACATGTGGCTCTGGGTAGGGGAGCAGAGCCGTCCTTAGTGTAAGGGGACTGTTGCCCCCTTACTAACATTCAGTGGGGGTGTTTTGGTTGGCTAGCTCCCAGCACTAAAAGGGGAAGAGTCGATGGGAAATCAGGACCCTGAGACTGACAGTCCCCAGGAACAATGGGGAGAGGCCAATGCTCCAGATCAGCCTGATTGACAGGGCGGGCAGCTAATCAGGGAGTCAGGAGGCCAGGGGGGTCCCGTCGTCTGTGTGAGCTGGAATGGCCTGAGTGAGACAGAGTGGGGGCTGAGCTAAGGAGAGGGCAGGGGCCCGAGCTAAGTTGCTGGGAGCAGAGCTGCAGCCCCAAAGCCAAAGCACAGCCCAGAGAGAGCAGAGCTGCCCTGGGAGCAGAGCTGCAGCAACCAGAGCCAGAGGGGCCAGACAAGCAGCCAGGAAGCAGGTCAGAGCTGGGAGCAGAGTCACAGAAGCAGCCTGCAGAGCAGACCTGCCCTGGGAGGAGAGCTGCAGCAACCAGAGCCAGAGGGGCCAGAGAAGCAGCCCAGGGAGCTGAAGGCAGAGCAGCAGCAGCAGCCGTGCTGAGGCAGTGTGGAGCTGGGGCTGGGGCTGGAGCTGAAGCTGGGGCTGGAGCTGGGGCTGGACAGTCCGGAGCTGGGTGCGGTGAGCAGCTGGGGAGAGGAGGGGGACCCTGGGCAGTAGGCCCAGCACAGGGAGACGCCTCAGCCAAGAGGCTCTGCAGGCCAGACTCAGAGGGGGATCATAACCCCGACCAGTCAGGGGCGACGCTGGGAAGAAGGGTCCTGCCACCTAGAGCCTGAGAGCGTGTGGCCGCCACCAGAGCAAGTGTCTAACCCGCAGCATCCCTGCAGCGCAGCCAGGGCCTGAGAAGGAGCCTGGGACCTACAAGGAACAGACTCTGAACTGCCCTGACATTCCAGAGACACTGTTTGTGATGTTCCCTGCCACAGAGCGGGGTGATGTGTTTTCCTTTAACTTTTCCCATTTTTCCTTATTCTTTTTTTTAAATGAATTTGTTGCCGGCACAGGGGCCCGAGGACAGCAACAGTGGGGTTCGGTGCCCGGAGTGCTTCACGCCAATAAACATACCGGGGTGGAGAAACAATCAAAGTTTATTTGAGATCTCAAAGTAGTGCAAGGAGACAGGCAAGTCTCAAATCGAGCACACCAGCAAAAACAGTTTCTCTCTTCTTTATACATTTTACAACTAAGCCCCCCCCCCCGTCCCCCTCTCTACCACCCCTCCTCTACTCCCCCTCCCCTCTCTACCGAAGGCATGTGTATACATTTAAGCAACTAAATCATTCTAGGGCTATAAATCTAGCTTGTTAGTAACTTCTCTCTAAACAGTTATTTGGTCCTGTTTACCCTTAGTTTATTACCCCTTCCCCAACTAGAAACATGCAAACCTCATCATTATTGTTTGGTACCTGAAATGAGCAAGGTCGTAATTGCTAACTGGCTATTTACACATTCCAATTCCTATCCTTGGCTGTTAAGGTCGATCAGAGTTAAACATGGAAGAACAGAGTTTAAACATGGAAGAACTCTGGCTCAGGCAGGCATAGTAACCCCAACAAATTGTTAATTAAACAACTTGTATTTGCTTTAAATTGTATGAAATGATCAGTGGGTCAGGGAGGTGCCCAGTGCAGAGAGAGTACCCCAGAGTGGGGACACCCTAGCCCCTGTCTTGGGTGACCATAGCAGGGTTGGGGGTCGAAACCCCCAGGAATCCTGGGCCCAGCCTTGTCGGGATTTACAAGGACTATGACAGACAGGAGAGTGGAAGGGGAGTCCTCAAGGGCAGGGAGGCCTCTGGGTAAAGGAAGTGGGAGCAAGGACTCAGATCCTTTCAGCTAGCCCACTTCACCAGGGTAGTGCAGAAGCCAGGAAAGTTCCCCACAATAGCGGGACCATTCCCCCGCTTACATTAGGATTTATGGGGCCCTATGTAGTATTATTAAACTGGTGCCCCTATGCCCAACAGCAGCCTGAGCTCACATGTGTATTTTAGATAAGGTGGTCTTTTGAAGGATTTATTTAAAAAACTATATGTCTGAAGATCCAAGCATTTAAGGCTAAAAATGAATACTCAGATTGTGCATCTAAAAATCTATGCAAGGATTTTTTAGAGATGTGATTTTATAATCTTCAGCAACACACTAATTAAATATTTTTAAAGCAAATTTTAAACTAAGGTACTGTAGACTAACATGTTCTGAGTAAATATTACAGTGATGCACAACTGTTTTTGTCAGTAAATTCAGAAACTGACAGTATAGACCTGGGGGTGGGTAAATGCCTGTTAAATGGCTTCATTACCACTTGAATGGCTCTTTAACAGTTTCAATGTTATGCTAATAGGTCTGGCAGGCTGGAGGCTTTTTCACTTTTGAGTACTAGATCCCCTCTGGAGGAAGACTCACCAGGCTGCAGCAGCCAGCTCTGGTGGGAGCCTGGAGGAAAAGTCAGAACAGGGATAGGAAGAGGCGGGAGGGTGGACTCTAAGAACCAGGGTGCCCCAAATTTTCAGGTGCGCTATGCAGATGCATATGCCACGTATGCCTAAGAACAGCCCTGTGGGGGAGGTACAATTTAAGGTTTTGGGGGTGGTATGTGACTGCCCCACACGTTGCCCCTTGGCCCTTACCCACTCCCCATTCTTTCCCCACCCACTCCAAGCTGGCATCACCTTGCCCCCATTCTCCACACAGCTCCTCCCCACCTATCCCATCGCCTACCCGCTGCAGGCTTGGTGTGGGCTGGAGTGGGTTCCAGATGCCTACTGCCGAGTATTGATAACTGCGGCTGTAGGTGAAGAAGAGACAGGACTCAGCAGATTTCTCTGTGCCCCCAAGTGGTGGAGCTGTGCTCCAGACTCTTCCTTGCTCCAGGTACTTCCTAGTGTGGCTCACCAGGAGAGCTCAGTGCCAGTGCTGACACGTCCCACTCAGTCCAACTCCCACCCTGGCAGATATATGGGGGGCGTCACGTGCCCCCCGCGCATAGCCTCTGTCCCTGGCCAACTCAGCCTGCGATTTTCATGACTCTCTGCATCTGGGTGTCCCTGTGGCTCCCATGTGGCTAAGAAAATGCTGCTTGAACCGATTCTGTTTCACTGCGAACTTTCTGCAGGTCCCCACGGACTCAGGAGGCAATGGCCACGTCTGTGGCTCACTGTAACACCTGGCACCGTTAGAGACGCCCCAATAAGCAGGTTGGGCAGAGAGAAGGCAAAGCACTTTATTCACTGCACAGGATCCAACTCAGACCCAGCCTGCCAGACACCCCTTGGGCCAGGTGTTTAAAGGGACCCAGTCAGCTAACTCTCAGTGACATCTATAGGAGTTAGGCACTTCAATACCTTCAAAAATCTGCCCCCTTGTTCACCTTGCACGTGCTCAGAGGCTCAGCACAGACCCCAGCACATCCCCCCATAGCACTATTACAGCATGTCACTGGCACAGCTGCTCCCACGCAGGCATCCCTGCACTGCCCCTCTCCCCACCGCCACCGAGAGACCGGAACCAGAGAGATTTGGCTCAGCATCTGCATCCTGGACATTCAGTAAATGCAGGAGCCATTTGGGGCCACATTTTGAACACATTTGGGACCCTGCATTTGCATGTCCCGCGCAGTGGCGTAGCCAGGTTCTAACATCAGGGGGAGCGAACACATAAAAAAAGGCGCCACCCAACATATCCAATTACTAATTACATACTTTTAAATTCATTATACATATTTATTTTGTACTTAAAATAAAAACACAAGAATGATCCAGACACCAAAGGGTTTGCACAACTGGCATTTCACAGGAGGACATCCACAAACCCAGCAGCCAGACGCGGTGCCTTGCCTAAGAAGCCAGAAGGGGGGGGGGGGGGGGGGGCAGTGGTGTAGCCAAGGTTGCAGCCGAGGAGGAGCGGCGGAGAAAAAAGGCGCCGGTCCTTCGGTGGCATTTTGGCGGCCCTGCGCATGCGCCGAAATGCCGCCGAAAGATAGAGCGGCGCATGCACAGGGCCACCCCGCTTCCCCATCCGGAGCACTGTCCGGGGCACCAAGGCCCCCGGCCACGCTCTCAGGGCCAGAGTCCTGGCCGGAGCGCCGGGAGCCTATGGCCTCGTTCCGCTGGCCGGCCAGAGCACCAAGAGTGGGGAGCCAGCCCACCGGCCAGCTGGAGCACCGGGAACCAGACCACGGCCTCGTTCCGCTGGAGCGCCGGGAGCCAGCCTGTGGCCCTGTTCCACCAGAGTGCTGGGAGCCAGCCCGCAGCCCCATTCCGCCGGCCGGTCGGAGCGCTGGGAGGCGGGAGCCAGCAGGCCAGCCTGCGGCCCCGTTCCACCGGCCGCCCAGAGCAGCGGGAGCCAGCCCATGGCCCCATTTCACCTGCTGGCCGGAGCGCCAGGAGTCAGCCCGCGGCCCCGTTCCGCCTGCGCCACTATTGGGGAATGTGAACCCCGCTAGCTATGCTACTGGGGGGGGGGGGGGGGAAAAAAGAAAAGAAAAGCCCATCGGGTCTCCTTTGTCCTCCCTCCCCAATCTGAGCCTCCTCTCCCTGTAGCCCAAAGCCATCACCTGCTCAGCTCTCAGCCACCTGGGCACCCAGGCACTGCCCGAAGCAAAGCACAGTCCGCCCGCGCCCCAAGATGCGCACAGCACTATTTCCAGGACAACACACCCTCGTGGCTCCTGGAGAAAACTATCCCGGGGAAACAACACCGTTCAGTGCTGGGGGGGCAGCCCGGGACTCCTGTGCTCCGCAGGGGGACCGGCTAAGGCAGGAGAAGGTGATGGAGAGGGGCCATAGGAGCAGTTACCTTCAGTCCTCGCCCGGTCCTGAGCGCTCAGTCCCCATCAGTTCCTCAACAACCTGCAGCGGCGGCGGTGGTGAGCTGCCTCCACAAGCCTGCTGCTCCTCAGCCCCTCCCTGCGGCACTGGGGGGCTGCGCCTGCTGCCCCTTCCCCTGCGCTGGCAGAGCCCACCCCTGCCTGGTGAGCGAAGCGGGGCTTGGCTTAGTGTTAGCTAGCCGGGCAGCTGCGGGTGGGCGCCTCCTCCTCCTCATCGCCGGGGAACCAGGCTACCAGCCGCCACCGCCTGCAGCCCCAGAGCAAGCGAGCGAGTGAGCCGGGCTGGGGATGTGGGAGGGCGGTGCGGAGCCAAGAGCCAGCCAGCGGCTGCATGCAAAACCCGGTTCCGGAGCCCCGTGCTGGCTGCGCGGATGTTCTTTTCTCAGCACTTTTTTGATGTGCGTTATTTTGTTGCTCTAAGCTTTAAAAAATTAAAAAGGCACCAAACTGGGAGGGATTGCAACAGCTTTGGAGGACAGGGTCGTAATTCAAAATGCTCTGGACAAATTGGAGAAATGGTCTGAGGTAAACAGGATGAAGTTTAACAAAGACAAATGCAAAGTGCTCCACTTAGGAAGGAAAAATCAGTTTCACACATACAGAATGGGAAGAGACTGTCTAGGAAGGAGTATGACAAAAAGGGATCTAGGGGTTATAGTGGACCACAAGCTAAATATGAGTCAACAGTGTGATGCTGTCGCAAAGAAAGCAAACATGATTCTGGGATGCATTAACAGGTGAAGTCATTCTTCTGCTCTACTCTGCGCTGGTTAGGCCTCAACTGAAGTATTGTGTCCAGTTCTGGGCACCGCATTTCAAGAAAGATGTGGAGAAATTGGAGAGGGTCCAGAGAAGAGCAACAAGAATGATTAAAGGTCTTGAGAACATGACCTATGAAGGAAGGCTGAAAGAATTGGGTTTGTTTCGTTTGGAAAAGAGAAGACTGAGAGGGAACATGATAGCAGTTTTCAGGTATCTAAAAGGGTGTCATAAGGAGGAGGGAGAAAACTTGTTCACCTTAGCCTCTAAGGATAGAACAAGAAGCAATGGGTTTAAACTGCAGCAAGGGAGGTTTAGGTTGGACATTAGGAAAAAGTTCCTAACTGTCAGGGTGGTTAAACACTGGAATACATTGCCTTGGGAGGTTGTGGAATCTCCATCTCTGGAGATATTTAAGAGTAGGTTAGATAAATGTCTATCAGGGATGGTCTAGACAGTATTTGGTCCTGCCATGCGGGCAGGGGACTAGACTCGATGACCTCTCGAGGTCCCTTCCTGTCCTAGAATCTATGAATCTATTAATCACTTTTGGAGAATGTGCTCGGGGGAGTGGCTGCTCCCCCTGCTCCCTCCCTAGCTACACTACTGGTCCCGTGGCCTGGGCTTGCACGTCAGGCAGCTGCCTGTGCAAATGGCTTGTGGCTGCCTGTCGCTCTGCATGCACAGTCACTGAGGGGATTTTATGTGCAGGCCTCTGGGGTGGGAACTTTAGCCAGGGAGGTTCTGCCGTAACTATAACAACGGGCTGTGATGTGAAGCCCAGCCTCAGCTACACCCAGCTTCCACTGCCCACAAAGTGTCTGAGGCTTTGTACATTGGCCAAACCGGACAGTCTGTACGCAAAAGAATAAATGGACACAAATCAGACGTCAAGAATAATAACATTCAAAAACCAGTCGGAGAACACTTCAACCTCCCTGGACACTCAATTTCAGAACTAAAAGTCGCAATTCTTCAACAAAAAAACTTCAAAAACCAGACTCCAACGAGAAACTGCAGAACTGGAATTAATTTGCAAACTAGACACCATTAAATTAGGCTTGAATAAAGACTGGGAGTGAATGAGTCATTACACAAACTAAAAACTATTTCCCCATGCTAATTTTTCCTCTGTTACTCACACCTTCTTGTCAACTGTTTGAAATGGGCCATCCTGATTATCACTACAAAAGTTTTTTTTCTCCTGCTGATAATATCCCACCTTAATTGATTACTCTCATTAAAGTTGGTATTGCAACTCCATTTTTTCATGTTCTCTGTATATATATATTTTCCTATTGCATTTTCCACTGCATGCATCTGATGAAGTGGGTTTAGCCCATGAGAGCTTATGCCCAAATAAATTTGTTAGTCTCTAAGGTGCCACAAGTACTCCTCGTTCTTTGAGCTTCCCCATCGACTGACCCAAACGCTGCTTCTCGCTGGCTGATTAACAGGCTCCATCACCGTCTCCTTCCCAAGGGCTCCGCTCAGACTGGCAGCGAGAGTGGGGCTCATGCAGGCTTGTGGGACACTGGGAATCCTGTGGGGGAAGTGACAGGGAATCTCAGTGACCGGCTCTCATGCAGCTGCCCCTCCACCCCCTCCGAGAGTGACAGCGCTGAGTGCCCTAGGTTATCAGTCTGTCTCCCAGAGCTATGGAGTCATCCGGGTGTCCTGCACTCGTGAGCCGTCCTTTCCTACCACTGCATATGTCACTATCATGTTCCTGTCCACCCTGGGCTGCTGGCACATCAATACAACACGGACAGGATGAGAGTCCTGGTGAGCTGGCTGGGAACCGTCCCCCACCCCCACTCCCCGCATGCACATGGGTCAGCCGGGAATCCTGGATTCATGGATTCCAAGGGCAGAAGGGACCATTGTGATCCCCTCGTCTGACCCCCTGTGTGACGTTGGCTGAAGACATCGCCACAATAACTCCTATGTCTGTTAGACGCACGTCCAATCCTGACGTATAAATGGTCAGGGATGGAGAATCCCCCATGGCCCCTGGGGCATGGTCCCAGTGGTTAATCACTCTCCCCGTTAAACACTTACGCCCTATTCCCAGACTGAATTTGTCTCCAGGGGAGCACCAGGGCAGGAGCCCTGATCAGGGCCCCGGGATGTGGTGAAGGGGAGGGGGAGGAACAACCTCTTCTTAGAGCCAGGGCAGGGGAGCGCCATGCTCAGGAGGGTGCTGGAGCACAGGTCTTAACTTTAACCACGTGCTCCAGTCCTATGGAAATCAGTGGGATGGATGCAGGCGCTTGGAGTCCCCCATATGATCAAGAAGAATAGGAGTACTTGTGGCACCATATGATCAAGGGCTCCCCTCAGCTGGGTCTTCCAGGGATAAGACAATCCACGGGTCAGTCAGGAAAATTCCCCCACTTGAGCCGGGACGTCATCGGGGACCCACGGACAAAACCTTCTCCTTTCTTCCATTCCTTTTGTGGGCCAGTTCCCCAGCTGGTGTAAATTAGTGTAGCTCCATTGCGGTCACTGGAGTGAGGCTGATTTACACCCACTGGGGATTTGGTTCATTGGCTTGAATGGAGCTACAGCTGGCCCACTGACACCAACACAGTGACACCAGTTTACACCACTGGGGGGATCTGACATCACTGACTCCAGTGCAGCTACAGTGACATGAAACTGACTGGAGAATGAAGCCCAGACTCTCCAATTCTTTGTCCCTTCATGTCAGGACGGGCACTGTTTATCCCCAGGGGCTGGTATCACGCCGTGTTGACCTTCACTCCTGGCCAGGCCGGGGGTGCCAGCAGTGTGATCAGCCTGGTGGGTTTCCAGAGTTTAGCCGAATTTCCTGGTGCCCATTTCCATGGGAACATTCTGCCCAAACCCAGCTCCCTGGACCCTGTCTGCGCTGTGGGCACCGGCACAGCAACTCACCTGGTCAGGGCCGGCTCTGGTGACCTCGGCATCTCGGGGAGAGAACCAAGGTCAGTGCATCCTCACCAGGCTCCCCACACCCTGGAGAGACCCCCAACCCACGTCCCCCAGGGACACAGACCCATCCCTGACCCCAGCTGGGCCCACTGGGGAGAAACAGCGCTGGGCACTGTCTGGCCAGAGTGAGCTCTAACTTGCTGGCTGGGCCTATAACGCTGGGTGCCCAGCCTGGGGGGGGCGGGGAGGTTTAGAACTAGGACAGGCCCCATGGACACTGGCTGCCCATAGATAATGGGGTGATGCTCTGGCTATTCCTGGCATGTATCTCGTTTCTCCCCATGCAGAGAGGTGTCTGCCCAGGCCCTTGCCCCCCATCCTGCAGTATGCAGCATAAGGAGCTGCCAGGGCTCCTGCCACCCCATCATTGGTCTGGGCAGAGGCTGGGGCAGCAGGGAGAACAGACCCCATCAAGGCAGGACTCTCTAGCCTGGCTACCCAGGGCACCTTTAGGCTTTGGCATCCAGGTCTCTGATGCCTGCCAACAGATGGAAAAAAGGCAGGAGCTGAACTCCCCCTCCAGGGCGGTGCCAGAACAACAGGCTCTTATACTGGATCTGATCTTCAGTGGCGGGGCTGCTCCTGTCTGGGCCAAGATCCCTGTGTGGAATGAGAGCTGTGTCAGTGCCACGTGCAGCACCTGGTTCCGGTGCCGAAGCCCTGCTGACCTTAGGAATAGGAGCAGGACGGCAGCAGCACCATCAACATCACTATGGCGGGGAGGGACGAGGCTTCCAGACTAGGGTCAGCCCCCCGCAGAACCGCAGAAGCATTTCCATTGTGGGTAGCCGGGGGGTATTGCCCAGGTCAGCTCCCCAGGGCAGAATCCCAAGCAGAGCAGCAATGAGCCCCCCAGACCTGGGCATCACCTGGCGAGCAGCCCCTGAATGGAGCTGGTGGTTAGGGCGAGATTCCCTCCTACCTGTGAGTCCTGCAGCGCAACACAACTACCAAGAGAAAGAAAACAGTATCAGGGAAACTCAGCGCATGTCACCACCTGGGGCGACTGCCAGGCCAGAGCCAGCCTGGTGGTGTGCACCTCTGCCCCCAGCGTGCTGCACCTCTCCGCTGGTCTGTGGTGTCTAGCTACCCACAGAGCCCTGCAGCCGCAGATCCATGGAGGCAGCACAGGGCAGTGGTTAGTGAAGGGGACAGCTGCCCAGAGATCCCAGGCTATGGCTACACTACAGAGCTTACAGCTGCGCCCCGTAGCGCTACTAGTGCAGACTCCCGAAGCCGATGGGGAGAGCTCTCCCAGTAATGTAATAACTCCAGCCCCCAGCAGTGGCAGTAGTTATGTTGGCACAATAAGCCCTGAGCGACACACCCCTGAGCGACACACCCCTGAGCGACATAACGTAATATGATTGAGCTCTTCTCTGTTTTACATTTTCTTAATCAGTATTTCTAAGCTGATTTTATATTTTAAATGTACTCTTAAGCCTTCATAAAGTAATCATTCCAGATTACTACATATTTAACTCACTGAAACAGACATTATTTTAAATTAATTAGTGACAGAGGTTTAGTGTGTTCATAACAATGTTCATTGCTTTTAGAAAAAGTGAAAACTAATTTATTGTGTGTGATCTCCATAACAATACATGTTTATGAAATTTCACCAACTATAAAAAATATGTTTCCAAAGATTTTAGGCATAACAAAGGATTTTATATCTTACTAAGGTACTGATTTTGCTTAAAACTAGTTCATCAGATAGTCAGAAGTAAAGAAAGGGAAATTCTTTGTCCAACTATCTGGAAGCAACGGGCTGTTGCTTCCTTCAATGGGGGGTTGAAGGGAGAAATGGATGGACAGAAAGGACAGGAAGATTTTGGAAGTAAGTTTTTTTACTATAGTAATTAAAATGTGTATTTTAGATAAGGGTGGTCTTTTGAAGGATTTATTAAAAAAAAACATATGTCTGAAGATCCAAGCATTTAAGGCTAAAGATGATTGTGCATCTAAAAATCTATGCAAGGATTTTTTAGAGATGTGATTTTATAATCTTCACTAACTCACTAATAAAATATTTTTAAAGCAAATTTTAAGCTAAGGTCCTGTAGACTGACATGTTCTGAGTAAATATGACAGTCATGCACAACTGTTTTTGTCAATACATTCAGAAACGGACAGTATGTACCTGGGGATTGGCAAATGCCTGTTAAATGCCTTCATTACCCCTTGAATGGCTCTTTAACAGTTTCAGTGTTGTGCTAATAGGTCTGGCAGGCTGGAGACTTTTTCTCTTTTAACTACTAGATCCCCTTCCCAGGAAGACGCAGAGCCTGCAGGAAGGGTCAGAACAGGGATAGGGAACCAGTGGGGTGGACACTAAGACCCAGTAGTGCTCCAAATTTTCAGGTGCCCTACCCAGCTGCCTATGCCTGAGGACGGCCCTGAGGGTCCCTAACCACTTGCAGCCCTAGGCCACTGCCTAGTTCGCCTAGTGGTTGCACTGACCCTGCCTGCATACATGCCCTTCACTGCCCTTGCAGTGGGGTTAAAGATGTCAGAGCCAGGGGTGGCTCTAACTTTTCTGCCACCCCAAGAATGGCAGGCAGGCTGCCTTCCGGGACATGCCTGTGGGAGGTCCCCAGTCCCGCAGATTCGGCATCCCTGCCACTGAATTGCCACCGAATCTGCGGGACTGGCGGACTTCTCGCAGTCATGCCCCCGAAGGCAGCCTGACTGCCGCCCTCGCAGGGACTGGCAGGACGCCCCCTGCGGCTTGCTGCCCCAGGCACACGCTTGGAGCGCTGGTGCCTGGAGCCGCCACTGGTCAGAGTGATGCTCTGGAACAGCCGCAGGGTAGCCTAAGGCGCCAAGATTTGGGGGCGCCAAAAAGCGGTGCCCCCAATTTTGTTTTTTACAGTGTTCCTGGGCTGGGCTGCCGGTGGCGTGCTGACATGTGCAGCTCAGACTCCCTCTCCCAGCGCAGTGGCCGCTCCATGCAATTATTGTCATCGCTGGCGGGGGCAGCGTGCTTGGGGAGGGGGTGTAGCAGAGGTGAGCTGGGGTGGGGAGCCCTGCAGCAGCTCCCTCCCCACTCTGAGATACCCCCCCCCCGCGGCAGCTCCCCACCCCCCCGGCCTGGGGAGCCGTGCGGCAGCTCCCCACCCCAGCTCACCTCTGTACGCCCCCTCCCTGAGCGCACGGTCGCCGCTCCACTTCTCCCGCCTCCCAGGCTTGCGGCACCAATCAGCTGTTTGGTGCCGCAAGTCTGGAAGGGGAGGAGAATTAGAGCAGGGGCGGTGTGCTCAGGGAGGAGGCGGAGCAGAAGTGAGCTGGGATGGGGAGCTGCTGCATGGCTCCTCGGCGGGGGGAGCTGCCATGTGGGGGGGCACCTCAGGGCAGGGGGGGAGCTACCGCAGGGCTGGGAGCGGGGCGCAAGGTGGAAGTTTCGCCTAGGGTGTGAAACTTCCTTGCACCGGCCCTGAACAGCTGCCCCACCCAGCTCACCCTCCACCCCACCAGCACATACCTGTCTTCACCAGAAAGCATCCCAGCAGTGCCAGAGCCAGGCCGGCCATCACAGAGAGTCCCACAAGGAGTCCTAGTCCTAGAAAACCATCGGAGCAGCCGGGAATGGAGAGAAAAGCAGGGGATTAGGCCGGGGCACAGGAGGCCAGGGAATGTCACATGTCAGGCTGGGAACATCCAGAACACACACAGGGAAGAGAAAAGGGATCCAGGATGGGGGATGAGCCCTATGACCTGGGATCCAGGATGCGGGGTGAGTCTCAGCGGACATGGATCCAGGATGGGAGGCAAACCCCAAGAGGCAGGAATCCAGAATGGGAGGCAAACACCAGGGTTCAGAGATCCAGGACGCGGGTGTGTATGTGTGTGTGTGTGATCCCCAAGGTTCAGGGATCCAAGACAGGGTGTGCCTCAGCACTGAGCTAAACCATTTGGGTCCAAGCCTTGCCTGCAGAGCTGTCATTCCCAGAAGAGCTGGATCCAGATCTGTGAGGCAGACAAAAGTGATCACAGCTCACCTCAAACAACTGGAAGCCCGACGTGACATGGCAACGACTGCCAGCAAAATACATGTGGTAGTTCGTGTGCATAGCTATGGTACCAGGAGGCTGCTGGGGGCACCTAACTCCCTCCCTCTAATGGCAATGGGAGTTAGGTGCCTCAATACCTTGGAGGGTCTGGGCCCAACTCATATTTTCCCTTTGGCCCCTCAGTAATTTTTCTGAAGTTGGAGACGTTTTGAAAAGTTACAGAGCAGGGAAAGAGAGAGAGGGAGGAAAGAGGGGAGGGAGATAAGAAAAACAGAAAAAGAAGCAAGAAAACCCCAAACCCTGGCCATGAGACTGAGACATGTGAGCCCTGTGAATGACGCTGGTGGCGCTGGGAGCACCCAGAACACACAGGGAACACAAAAGGGATCCAGGATGAGGGTCAAACCCCAGCAGCCATGGATCCAGGATGGGGGGGGGGAGCAAGCCCCAGAGACCAGGGATCCAGGATTTGGGGGGACCCACAGAAGCCAAGGACCCTGGATTGGGGGATGAGCCTCAGGGAACCCGGACAGGGACACCCCCTTACATCATTTCATACCCCACCACAACCTGGCACACACTAGAAAAAACAGAGGGTGGATATAACACTGCTCTACAGCCAAAATACTTCTGAAATAAATGTAGTCAAACTTTACTAATTCTGGGTCAGTGAGAACGAAAGTGATGCTTAAAATTGTTGATTGGTTCTAGTTTTCAAGCTTTGCTATTGGGTCAATATATACGACCCTTGACTTGGGAATGGCGGAGGATAAGTGAGTTATAAAGGGAAGGGATCTCAATTTAAACCAGAAATGACTAAAATACATCTTTGACTGGATCTATGAATAAATCTATGACTGGGTTTGGACAATACTTGCTTTTTAGGCAAAACAATGAATGATGCAATCTGAAGCTGGTATTGCATCATACATGATATGAATTGCATCATGTTATTCCTAGAAGTCATGGATGATGCAATCATAACGAAGCTTACATCACTCTGCTGAACAAATTGCCCTATATCAGCTCTAGAAATCATACAGTGTCGTGCTCTCTTGTTTGTCAGTGTTTGATTTTGCAAAGGGACACATTTCTGTTTAGCCAAAGTGAGCAGAGATGCCTCGTACTTGTGTGAACAGTGCAGATAACTTCTGCTATGTTTGTGGTGAAGTGACTTTTGCATCACAAAAGCGCAGTATAACCACTATGGTTAAGAAAGCCTATCACCTTTATTTTGGCTGCAAAATTGGAGATCAGGACAAGAGGTGGGCCCCACACATATGCTGCAACACTTGTGCAACAAATCTTCGCCAGTGGTTGAACAGGAAAAGGAAATCTATGCCTTTTGCAGTGCCAATGATTTGGAGAGAGCCAACAGATCATACCAGCAGTTGTTACTTCTGCATGGTGCCTCCAGTTGGGAAAGGTGTGTCAAAGAAGAACAAGTGGACTGTGCATTATCCAAACATTCCATCAGCTATATGGACTGTGCATTATCCATCATTCCATACGCCCAGTACCCCACGGAGAAGGATTGCCGGTTCCTGATGCACCAGAATCATTCTCACTTGAGTCAGACGAGGAAGAGGAAGAGGATGAAACTTCTGGTCCTGAACCATCAATGTCACAGGACCCACATTTTCTCCCATCCTCCTCCTCTGAACCACACCTCATAACACAAGGTGAACTGAATGACCTTGTCAGGGATTTGGAACTATCCAAGAGTAAGGGAGAGCTGTTGGGCTCCAGACTACAGCAGTGGACTCTCCTGGCAGGTGATGTTAGGGTTTCCGTGTTCCATGACCGTCAAAAGGATCTTGTCCCATTCTTCTTCATGGAAGGTGATCTTGTAGCCTGCAACAACATCGATGGTGTGATGGCAGCCCTCAACATCGTTCACGATCCAGATGAGTGGAGACTGTTCATTGATTCATCGAAGACGAGTCTTAAAGCTGTTTTACTGCATAAATGGCAAAGTTTTGCCATCAATTTCAGTTGGTCATGCAGTCCATATGAAGGAAACCTATGACAACATGAAACAGCTTTTGAGGTGCATAAACTATGACCAACATCAGTGGCAGCTTTGTGGCGATTTGAAGGTTGTTGCTTTCTTGCTTGGTCTGCAGACTGGATACACAAAGTACTGCTGTTTTCTCTGCGAATGGGATAGTCGTGCAAGAGATTCCCACTACATCAAGAAAGATTGGCCACTCCGACAGTCATTGGAGCCTGGGAGGAAAAGTGATCAGCATCCACCCCTTGTTGAATCAAGGAAGATTTTGTTACCACCCTTACACATCAAGCTGGGTCTGATGAAGAACTTTGTCAAGGCCATTGACAAAACACAAGCAGCTTTCAAGTACCTCCATGGAAAACTTGCAAGGTTAAGTGAAGCTAAGATAAAGGAAGGTGTATTTGTTGGTCCTCAGATTCGTGAACTTCTTCAAGATGATGCATTTGACCATGCACTGCGTGGCAAGGAAAAGACGGCATGGAAAGCCTTCCAGTTAGTGGCAATAAATTTTCTCGGAAACAACAAGGCAGAGAACTACAGGTTGTTGGTGGAAAACCTCCTCAAGGCATACAAAAGCCTTGGTTGCAACATGTCACTAAAGATACATTTTTTGCACTCTCATCTAGCCCAACTCTCAGGGTAGCCCAGATTGAGAATTACAGAGCAATAGTCGTTTCCCCACAGTTATAGTGGTAACAAAGTTTCAATTTAAAGCAGAAATTTAAGCTTTGTTTAAAATCCACAGGTCCAGTCAAATCCACCTGAAAAGTGAATGCCTGGGTCAGTGGCTGAGGTAGAGCGCTGAGGGAAATTTGAAGCCATTTGAACAAGAGGTTCCCAAACAGAGCCCCCCAAAATTGAGCTGTTTCCAAAATAGCAAAATTCATGTAGGGTTAGGTGATGAAAAGGCCCCAACAGGAGTCAGGCACGCCTCACTCTTGGGCTTTCATGGCAGTCAGAGCCTCAGATGCTCAAGCACCTTTGGAAATGCCTCCCCTTATGTTCTGCTGTTGGAAATGGCAGCCATCTTTACTAAGGGCAGCTTCCCTTTCACATCCCAAGGGTAGACCAACATAGAAGCCATCTTTATTAAGGGCAGCTTCCTTTTCACATCCCAAGAGTATAGCAACATGGCAGCTATCTTTCTAGAGGTAAGCCTGTGACTTTAATGCTGTTATTAATAAAGCCTGAAGCTTCCCATGGGGAAGATGGTTGCCCATGACACTACAGCCTTGGAATGTGAAAGGGAAGTTGCTCCTAGTAAAGATGGCTCCCATGTCCCATTGTTCCCAATAAGATTGAAGTTACAGGCTGCCTTCAGGGAAAATGACTACTACGTCATTAAATGTCTACACTATGAAATTAGGTCGATTTAGTATAAGTCGATTTTTTAGAAAACGATTTGATACAGTTGATTGTGTGTGTCCCCACTTAAGAGCATTAAGACCATTAAGTCAGCGGAGTGCATCCACAGTACCGAGGCTAACGTCGACTTCCGGAGCATTGCACTGTGGTAGCTATCCCACAGTCCCGCAATCTCCACCGCCCATTGGAATTCTGGGTTGAACTCCCAATGCCTGATGGATCAAAAACATTGTTGCAGGTGGTTCTGGGTATATGTCATCAGGCCCCCCTCCCTCCCTCCCTCTGTGAAAGCAACGGCAATAAATAGTTTCTTGCCTTTTTCCCTGGGTTACCAGTGCAGATGACATACCACGGCAAGCATGGAGTCCACTCAGCTCACTGTCACCATATGTCTCCTGGGTACTGCTGGCAGATGCGGTACTGCAGTACAGTAAGCCAGCCCTGTAAGCCATATCATCAGTCGCCCATCCCTCAGTGAGAGCAACGTCTGAGAATGTTTTGCGCCTTTTTTCCATGCAGACGCCATACCACGGGAAGCATGGAGCCTGCTCAGATTGCCGTGGCAGTTATGAGCACTGTAAACACCACGCACATTATCCTGCAGTGTATGCAGCACCAGAACCTGCAAAAGCAGGTGAGGAGGCAACGGCAGCGCGGTGACGAGAGGGATGAGGACATGGATACACGGGCCCCGGCAATTTGGCCACCCTGGTGGCAATGGGGCAGGCTCATGTCATGGAACGCCAGTTCTGGGCCCGGGAAACAAGCACAGACTGGTGGGACCGCATAGTATTGCAGGTCTGGAATGATTCCCAGTGGCTGCGAAAGTTTCACATGTGTAAGGGCACTTTCATGGAACTTTGTGACTTGCTTTCCCCTGCTCTGAAGCTCAAGAATACCAAGATGAGAGCAGCCCTCACAGTTCACAAGCAAGTGGAGATAGCCCTCTGGAAGCTTGCAAAGCCAGACAGCTACCAGTCAGTCGAGCATCAATTTGGAGTGGGCAAATCTACTGTGGGGGCTGCTGTGATCCAAGTAGCCAACGCGATCACTGAGCTGCTGCTATCAAGGGTAGTGACTCTAGGAAATGTGCAGGTCATAGTGGATGGCTTTGCTGCAATGGGATTCCCTAACTGCGGTGGGGCGATAGACGGAATGCATATCCCTAGCTTGGGACCAGACCACCAGTACATAAACCGAAAGGGGTACTTTTCAATGGTGCTGCAAGCACTGGTGGATCACAAGGGATGTTTCACCAACATCAATGTGGGATGGCCGGGAAAGGTACATGATGCTCGCATCTTCAGGAACGCTGGTCTGTATGAACAGCTGCAGCAAGGGACTTACTTTCCAGACTAGAAAATAACCATTGGGGATGTTGAAATGCCTATAGTTATCCTTGGGGACCCAGCCTACCGCTTAATGCCATGACTCATGAAGCCATACACAGGCACCCTGGACAGTAGTCAGGAGCTGTTCAACTATAGGCTGAGCAAATGCAGAATACTGGTAGAATGTGCATTTGGACTTTTAAAAGAGCACTGGTGCAGTTTACTGACTCGGTTAGATCTCAGTGAAACCAGCATTCCCATCGTTATTACTGCTTGCTGTGTGCTCCACAATCTCTGTGAGAGTAAGGGGGAGACATTTATAACAGGGTGGAAGGTTGAGGCAAATCGCCTGGCCACTGATTATGCACAGCCAGACACCAGGGCGGTTAGAAGAGCGCAGCAGGCCGCGCTGTGCATCAGAGAAGCTTTGAAAACCAGTTTAATGACTGGCCAGGCTACGATGTGAAAGTTCTTTTTGTTTCTCCTTGATGAAAACCCACCCCCTTGATTCACTGTAAGCCAACTGCCCTCCCCTCCCCCCTTTGATCACCGCTTGCGGAGGCAATAAAGTCATTGCTGTTTCAAATTCATGCATTCTTTATTAATTCGTCACACAAATCGGGGGATAACTGCCAAGGTAGCCCGGGAGGGGTGGGAGAGGAGGGAAGCACCAGATGGGGTGGTGGAGGAGGGGAGGAGGGAAGGACAAGGCCACAATGCACTTCAAAATGTATTTATTGAATGCCAGCTTTCTGTTGCTTGGGCAGTCCACTGGGGTAGAGTGGTTGGGTGCCCGGAGGCCCCCTCACCGCGTTCTTGGGCGTCTGGGTAAGGAGGCTATGGAAATTGGAGAGAAGAACGGTTGATTACACAGGGGCTGCAGCGGCAGTCTGTGCTCCTGCTGCCTGTCTTGCACCTCAACAATACGCCAGAGAATATCAGTTTAATCCTCCAGTAGCCTGAGCATTGCTTCCTGCCTCCTTTCATCACACTGACACCACCTATCATCTTGATCCCGCCACCTGTCCTCTCGTTCATCCCTCCTGTCCTCGCGTTCATTTTGTGCTTTCCTGCACTCTGACATTGTCTGCCTCCACGCATTCTGCTGTGCTCTTTCAATGTGGGAGGACTGCATGAGCTCAGAGAACATTTCATTGTGAGTGTGTTTTTTTCTCCTTCTAATCTTTGCTAGCCTTGGGGATGGAGATGATACGGGGAGCGCTGAAACATTTGGAGCTGCAAGAGGGAAAAAAAGGGAGAGTAGTATTTAAAAAGACACAATTTAGAGAACTCATTATACTGGCACTAGAAAAGGTTCAGAAAAGGGCAACTAAAATGATTAGGGGTTTGGAACGGGTCCCATATGAGGAGAGTTTAAAGAGGCTAGAGCTCTTCAGCTTGGAAAAGAGGAGACGAGGGGGGGATATGATAGAGGTATATAAAATCATGAGTGATGTGGAGAAAGTGGATAAGGAAAAGTTATTTACTTATTCCCATAATACAAGAACTAGCGGTCACCAAATGAAATGAATAGGCAGCAGGTTTAAAACAAATACAAGGAAGTTCTTCTTCACGCAGCGCACAGTCAACTTGTGGAACTCCTTACCTGAGGAGGTTGTGAAGGCTAGGACTATAACAGCGTTTAAAAGAGAACTGGATAAATTCATGGGGGTTAAGTCCATTAATGGCTATTAGCCAGGATGGGTAAGGAATGGTGTCCCTAGCCTCTGTTTGTGAGAGGGTGGAGATGGATGGCAGGAGAGAGATCACTTGATCATTACCTGTTAGGATTATTCCCTCTGGGGCACCTAGCATTGGCCACTGTCAGTAGACAGGATACTGGGCTAGATGGACCTTTGGTCTGACCTGGTACGGCCGTTCTTATGTTCTAACAATGGGTAGACTCTTTCACAGTGAACAAAGCTGTTAACATTACATAGTACGCGTGCTTTCTTTACAAGGTCGCATTTTGACTCTTATATTGAGGGCCTGCCGGTTTGGTGTGAGAGATCACACACGCAGGGCCGGCGGGCAACAGAATTCAGCTTGCATGCAGACATGGTAAGCCACAGTCTTTTGGCTTTTTTAACCTTCATAACATGTGAGAATGGTTTCAAATAGCAGCCCCCTCATGTCCCATACCAAGCACCCGTGGGGTTGGCCATTTAAAAGGATGGGCTGCAGTTTTCAGGTTAATGTGCAGCACAAACCCAACTAAACCCCTCCATCCCGCCCTATTATCTGGGATGATCACTTCACCCCTCCCCCTACTGCATGGCGCACAGCAGGGATGATTTCTGTTCAGCCACAGGCAGACAGCCCAGCAGGAACGGTCACCTCTGAATGTCCCCTTAATAAAATTCCCCTATTTCAACCAGGTGACCATGAATGATATCACTCTCCTGGAGATAACACAGAGAGTTAAAGAACGGATGTTGCTTGAATGCCAGCAAACACTGGGACCATATGCTGCCATGCTTTGTTATGCAATGATTTCAGACTACGTGCTACTGGCCTGGGGTGGTAATGGAGGATAAAATAAGGCTGCCCTCCACAGACACCTTTTGCAAAGGCTTTGGGAGTACATACAGGAGAGCTTCATTGAGATGTCCCTGGAGGATTTACGCTCCATCCCCATACACGTTAGAGACTTTTCCAGTAGCTGTACTGGCCGCGAATGCATCCTAAGTCTTCACTGCAAATTAATCATTAAACACGCTTGCTTTTAAACCATGTGCAATATTTACAAAGGTACACTAACCAGAGGTCCCTTCTCTGCCTTCTAGGTCCAGGAGCCCGCCTTCGGTGGGAGGGTACTGGCTCCAGGGTGATAAACAGTTCCTGGCTGTCGGAGAAAACGGTTTCTCTGCTTGCTTGCTGTGCGCTATCTTCAGCCTCCTCCTCATCTTCCTCGTCCCCAAAATCCACATCTTTGTTGCGGGAGAATCCATTGACGGAGTCCATGCACAGTGCTGGGATAGTTGTAGGGGCACCCCCTAGAATGGCATGCAGCTCATCATAGAAGCAGCATGTCTGGGACTCTGACCTGGAGTGGCCATTTGCCGCTCTGGTTCTTTGGTAGGCTTGCCTCAGTTCCTTAAGTTTCACGTGGCACTGCTGTGGGTCCCTGTTATAGCCTCTGTCCTTCATGCCCTTGGAGATTTTTTCAAATGTTTTGGCATTTCGTCTTTTAGAACGGAGTTCTGATAGCACAGATTCATCTCCCAATACAGTGATCAGATCCAGTACCTCCCATTTGGTCCATGCTGGAGCTCTTTTGCGATTCTGGGACTCCATGGTCACCTGTGCTGATGAGCTCGCCACGGTGGCCAAACAGGAAATGAAATTTAAAAGTTCGCGGAGCTTTTCCTGTCTACCTGGCCAGTGCATCTAAGTTGAGAGTGCTGTCCAGAGCGGCCACAATGGAGCACTCTGGGATAGCTCCCAGAGGCTAATATCATTGAATTGCGTCCACACTCCCCCAAATTCGAACCAGCAGGGTCAATTTCAGTGCTAATCCCCTCATTGGGGAGGAGTGCAGAAATCGATTTTAAGAGCCCTTTAAGTCGACAAAAATGGCTTTGTCATGTGGACGGGTGCAGGGTTAAATCGATCTAACGCTGCTAAATTCGACCTAAACTCGTAGTGTAGACCATGGTGGTGACTGTGAAAGGGAGATTACCCCCAGTAAAGATGGCTGCCATTTCCCATTGTTTCCGCTAGGATTCAAGTTGCAGGCTGCCCCCTGGGTAATGGTTATTATTTCCCTTAAGCCTTGGGAGGCTGCCCATGGCATGGATGTACAATTTCAAAAGGACTGAAGCGAGAGGTCTCCTGCTGGGAAATGGTTGCTATTCCCAAAGGGCAGACTGTGGCTTCATTCTCCTTAGAAACAATGGGTAATGGTGGCCATCTTTACTAGGGGCATTTTCCCTGCCACACACCAAGGAGTCACTGACATCGCAGCATCAGACCTATTGAAACAATGGGAAGCAATGGCCATTGTTATGAGGGTGGCCTCCATTTCCCCACATGTGTGAGCACCATGTGCTCCTCCGCCCCCCAGATAATTCATCCCATTCCCCAGTTTGTTCCATTTCCCCAGCAGAGCTCTCCAGGGCTCTTCATACATAAGCAACCAGCCCCCTCCTCCACACCACCAGATAATCCCTTTGTCCGTCTTCTAACCACGTGGGGGTGTCGCTGTGCCCCTCCCCAAACTGCCCCGTGCCCTAAGAGAGGCCTCTATTGAGTGTTGTGGCTCCATCTAGTTTCCAGGATGCTAGATCCGCAGCACCACATGTCCCATCCCTCTCTGTGTGCAGCCCATGCCATGCCCGGTTGCCCATGGGATGATCCAGAGAGGGGGCCAGGACCCTGCCGGAGTGGGCAACACAGGGGAATTTTCAAATCCCCTCCCCATCCTCTGCAGACTGGGACTGGTTTTGAGGTGCTGATAGAGATTTCTCTGTCTCCAACAGGCTGCACAGCTGGGAGGTGGGGGCATCCAGGACGTGGCCTAACCGCTTTTTGGGCAGGCCAAGCCCAAGTGGTGCTTCAACCCAACATGCCAGGTCACCATGCCACTCACTCAAGTTTGGCCCAGCCGCCCCTCTGTCATGATGGAGGGGTGGCTGGGCCAAATTGGAGTGAGAGTGACGTTGTGATGCTGAGCCGCTCACTCAGATTTGGTGGAGTGGGAATGTGGGCTCATGGGCAGGCAATCAGACTGCTGAAGGAGGGGCTGCCTGACAGGGGAAGAGGAGGATCTGCTGGGGGAACCCATGGCCCCCCCACTGTAAGTGGCACTCTGCAGCCCCTGCTGTCCCCGCACTGCACCCCTCTCCCCTCCCAGAATTTCAGGCTGTAGCAATCAGCAGAGGGAGAACTGGGGCTTTTCACTGCAGCTCTTTATTGGAGTTTGCACATTCACAAGACACTCCATTCCCTAGGTGCAATCTCAGCCTCTCTCTGCACCTTGGCAGAGAGACGGAGATCAGCCCTCAGCAGCGGTCCCCCAGCTGCCAGGCTGAGCTGAGAGCAGGGAACACAAATGCAGGGGAGCACTGGAGCAGGCACAGGTCAGGCTGGGGAGCTGGGACATCACTCAGGGTGTGTGGCTGAATCACATGACTGACCCCGTAACATCTGCTGTGTCTGACGCTCCCAAGTGTCCCCGCCCTGGGTTATAAATGGACTTGGCAGAATTCCATTTTTACTTTTTATAATTCCGACAGATCATATTGATGTTTATTTTAAAGTTTATTTTTTTATTTTTATCAATTTAAATTTTCCAGTGGAGGAAATTACTTGGGTGGGGGGTGGGAATTCAGACAATATTTAATGACAGTAGACATTGAGATTGAAAAAGTTAAAGCTTTATAACCATTAAAACACAAATTGTCATCATCACATGTCAAAATATACACAGTAAATATCCTTAAATCAGCCTCTAATAATGTCTTGAGCAGCATTTCTCTTACTTTGCTTATCTGCAAATTTCTATTATGATCAATGGAAATATTTTGTCATGGGTTTGGGTGCATGTGGGGAAACTGATGTTTACTGATATTTACCAATAACATGTGAATCTGTCCAAGCCTAGTTCTAAACAAAGCCCCGCGCTGCCTGTGAGGTGAGCACAGAGATGGGGTCATGGTTACTGGCTGTGATCGCTGTTCCCAGTGCAGGAGTCTCTCCCCCCTGCCCCCCCTGACCCTGTCCCCACGGCCTGGCAGTATTGATAGACACACAGTCCCAGAGCGATGCTGCGCTGGTGATGCTATGATCTCCCCATCACTCGTCTGCCGTGCTCATTTCTGTCTCGGGGATGGTCGCTGTGCTGCAGCCAAGGGGCTGGAAGAATAACCCCCAGTCCAGCCCCTGGTAGAGCAGGTGACAGTTTGTATTGTTCCAGGCCTGGCCTGTAGCCAGTTTGAACCACTTCATATTTAGACACGAAATGTTTCAAACTCTTTACAGCACAAACTTTTAGCACAGGCCTGTAATGCAGAGCTGAGAGGGACTCGGGGCTGTGTGGAAAAGGGTTCCTACTAAAATGTCTGCCCCTATGCCACAACAACCAGCAAGGGCAGTGAGTGTCTAGAAATCACAACCTTCAGGATCAGCCATTGTGAATATTCCTGTCATCACTGTGAGCTCACAGCGCTCCCTTCTGTGTGTGCTGTACCAGAGCAGGGCCCACAGCTCTGGCCTGCTGGATCCGGCTCCCCTCCACCCAGGGGACATTGCACCCAGTAATGCCTTGGGGGAGCCTGTGAGTGTCCCATGAGCCCAGCTGTTTAGAGGCCTCAGGCCTAGCTCCTAACCCTGCAGGGATCTCGCTCAACACTGGTTCTTTGCCGCCCTGTACCCAGGCCATCCCTAGGGGCTCTGCGATATGAGTACTGGCTAGTTCGTTTATCTCCCGGCTCTGCTGCCTGCAGAATCCGAACCCCGTCTCTGCCCCCACCAGGCTCTGCACATCCATGGCCTCCATTGCCATTGGGTAAGAGCCCAACTCCCTCCACTCCGCCAGTCATGGCATGGGGGACATGGCAGCCCCCAGCCTCCTGGGGGGCAGACAGTGGCATGTGGGGCTGCCTGGACATTTTACATTCCCCAGACGGAGGTGAGCCCCTGCGGCCACCTGCCTATCCAGGCACCTGTGGTGGGGTTAAGTCTCCCCCTTGAGATTGGCATGTGCTCCCCATGTAATCCCAGCCCAGCCCTCCTGCTTTCCTACAGGGAAATCCCACAGCAGGGAGCAAAACCATTTACTTTGGATCAATGTCCCCTCTCCAGAGCTGTCACCATCTGTGGGGCAGATACACAGCGATTACACATCACTTCAAACGCCAAAAGCCTCATATGTGAGATGTAGAACGGCAGCGATCACCAGTGAAATACACAGGAGCGTCTCTTGAGCTGGGCGCAGTTTTTTTAATGAAATTTTTTTTGGTCAAAAAAATGTAAATTCAGCAGCACAGAAGCGATTAGTGAAGTTGTGTTAATTTTGCTGAATTGTTTCGCTTGAAAAAAAAAAGCCTGAGAAAAAATCAGAAAAAAATCAAACTGGTTCGTTCTGACATATTCAAAATAAAACATTTTGATTTATCAATTTGAAAGAACTTTTTCTTTAGAACTTGCCTTTAATAATTCAAAGCTGAAAATATCAGCAAAACATTTTGCTGTGGGTCCAACAAAATGTTTCATTCAACCTGAAATGATTTTATTTTTAACTTTTTGATTCACCGAAAATTTTGAAAAATTTCATTTTCAGTCTGGGCCAAAATAATCCCTCCCTAATTTTTTAAAATTGCTGCTGATCCCAAAATGCTGTTATTTGTCCAGCTCTGACTGCATCTGCAGTTAACATACAGGAAGACGTGAGAAAATCCACTAAGGAGAAAACCGTATAAAAATGAATTATGACCATAATAATATGGAGAGAATCACACAATGAAACCAGATTTAGTTCCATTGTGTGATTTTCCCCTGCGTTCTGTGGAGCAGATGGTGGCACATGGGGCTGCCTGGACATTTTACATCCCCCCACATGGAGGAAAGACCTCTGCGGCCGCCTGCTCACCCAGGTACATACAACAGGCTTAAGTCTCCTCATTGAGATTGGAGTGTGCTCCCCACTATTCCCAGACCAGGTCCCCCCTTTCCTATAGGGAAATCCCACAGCACTGAGCAAAACCATTTCACTTGGGGTGATGCCTCCTCTCCAGAGCCATCGCCATCTGTGGGGCAGATACACAGCACTCACAGATCACTTCAAACAGCTGACAGCCTCATACCGATGACAGTAGCGTAGCTAGGGGGGTTCAGGGGAAGCAGCTGCTTCCCCTCATTTCATTTCTCAAAAGCGGCACCTGCCAGGCAGCTGCTGGGGTCCTGCAGGCAAGTGGGGGCGGGGGCAGCACGGCCGGACTCCGGAGGAGCCATTGCGGGGGGGCGGCGGGCACAGCCGGAGGAGCAAAGGGACCGGCTCCTCTGCCATTGTGCCCCACGCCCAGCGCAGCCCCAACATCGCCACCGCAGCCGCCTCCTGCGGCGGCTTAGGGCTCGGCGGCCGAGCGCTCCGCAGCTGGCGGGCAGATCCCCTCTCCCCAGCAGCTTCCTGCTTCCGGGCTGAGGGAAACAGGAAGCTGCCGGGGAGAGGGGATCTGGCCACCAGCTGCGGAGCGCTTGGCCATGAAGCCCTGAGCCGCCGCAGGAGGTGGCTGCGCTGACCGTGGGGTGCGATGGCCAAGGAGCCTGGCCGCTTCGCTCCTCCAGCCACACCCACCCCCCCC
>NW_023260511.1:2130116-2147471 GCF_013100865.1 Trachemys scripta elegans | reverse complement strand
TGGTGAGAATATGCTTAAGGTTGGCGGGTTGTCTGTGGGTGAGGACTGGCCTGCCTCCCAAGGTCTGTGAAAGCGAGGGATCATTGTCCAGGATGGGTTGTAGATCACTGATGATGCGTTGGAGAGGTTTAAGCTGAGGACTGTAGGTGATGGCCAGTGGAGTTCTATTGCTTTCTTTCTTGGGCTTGTCTTGTACAGGAGGCTTCTGGGTACACGTATGGCTCTGTTGATTTGCTTCCTTATTTCCTCATGCGGGTATCATAGTTTTGAGAATGCTTGGTGAAGATCTTGTAGGTGTTGGTCTCTGTCTGAGGGGTTGGAGCAGATGCAGTTGTACCTCAGCGCTTGGCTGTAGATGATGGATCGTGTGGTGTGTCCGGGGTGGAAGCTGGAGGCATGAAGGTAGGCATAACGGTCGGTGGGTTTTCAGTATATACCTACTTTCACAGAGGGAGGGGTGAGGCTGTACCCAGAACCACCAGCGACAATGTTTTTTGCCCAATCAGGCATTGGTATCTCAACCCAGAATTCCAATGGGCGGGGGAGACTGCAGGAACGATGGGATAGCTATGGGATAGCTACCCACAGTGCACGCTCCGGAAGTCGACGCTAGCCTTGCTACATGGACATACACCGCCGAATTAATGTGCTTAGCGTGGCCGCATGCACTCGACTTTATGCAATCGGTTGCCAAAGATCGAATTCTGTAAATTCGGCGTAATCCCGTAGTGTAGACATACCCTAACTAACCAAAATTGGTGTGTCAGAAATCAGGCCTGTTTTATAGAGATTTACTTTCTCAGCAGATGGGTCTGGCAGATCTTTATTAAGGCAAAACAGTCAGTAAGCAGTGATTACTGCCAAATAGGAAGCTCATCAGGACAATTTCATCACCTCCACCACTGGAGATTACAGCTTTAGCATTCCTTTGTGACATAGTCTTATTTGTAACATTTTTATACATCTATATTAGGGGGTTTTTTATGTTAAGTTTCCTTTTCTGTCAGTACAGGTTTAGTGTTCATTTCAACCAGCTTTTTCTAGCTTTATAGTTAGTTTTTTGTTTTGTTTTCACAAACTTGATTATGCTGCAATTTCTGACACCTGTGCGGTTTTGTTGATGTCACTAGGCCTGAATGAACCAAAGTTCTTCAATGTTTAACTCTAATCGACCTCGAAAGCTAGATGCATGGAATGTGTAAACAGTCAGTTATCAGTTACAACCCCCCTCATACCAGGTACCAAGTGATAATGATGAGGCTTGCATATTTCTAGCTGGAGAAGAGGTAATAAACCAAGGATAAACAGGACCAGATAACAGTTTAGAGGAGTGTTACTAACAAGCTAGATTTATAGCCCTAGAATGATTTAATTGCTTGAATGTATAAGCATGGCTTTTGTAGAAGAAGGGAGAGGGAATGGGGGAAGGAGGTGGGGGAGAGAAGGGAGGGGGGAGGAGGGGAGTGTTAGTTGTAAAATGTAAAAAGAGAGAAAAACTGTTTGTCTCAGTGTGCTTGATCTGAGACTTGTCTGTCTCCTTGCACCACTTTGAGATCTCAAATAAACTTTGTTTGCTTCTCCACCCTGGTGTGTTCATTGGCGCGAAGCACACTGGGCAACGAACCCCGCTGTTGCTGTCCTCGGGCCCTCTGTGCCGGCAACAATTTTACATATGCTGACTCTGTTAAACAATATTAACAGATTTTTAAAATTTACAGCAGGCTTCTATCAGGCCTAAATATGGCTTTGCTTCCAACGAGGCCTAACTGGTGAACAAAATAATGAGGCTATACTGACCATCACACCCCTTTGGGGTCCTTAAAAATAAAAAACTTGGCAGCAGATCAGAATCAAGCTGTCCATCAGCCGCAATGCTGTCTGATTGAATGACGGGAGAACTGGAAGAATCAAACTTCACCATTATGGCTCCTCACCCAGGGGTGCCAAAAATGGTGTGTTAATTTTGGTGGAATACATGGGCCCAAAGAGTTAACATGTTGATGTGCCCACGTCACTGTTTAATATTGGAGAGTGACAGGGCCATGTTAATACCTTTCACTCTTTGGACCCCTGTGCGGGATCAAACCAGCCCCTCTGAGCCCAACTCCCAGGACATAGGCTGCGATACTGGATCATGCTAGCTTCTCTGTGCTAAGCTCTGAGGCTGTGAGATCTGGTACTGGAGTGATGACTATTTCTAGACCCAAGTGCAACTCAAAGGCCAGCCATTTGTGGCCAGTCCCTACAATGAGCTCCACTCAGGTGCCTCACTGGGAGCTGAGCACTGTGGAAACTTGGCCCTGTGTCTATGGGATGGTCCAAAGAATGGCCGTGAGAATTGTTTGATCATTGGGGAATGTGCATTTTCCCATTTTCCTCCTGCTCCAAAGCAGATCAGCTGTGGTTGCTCAAACTTCTCCAAAAAATGCATCCCTGGGCAGCGACCAAGCCTGGTAATTTTCACCCCCGCAGGCGAACTCTGAGCAAAACTACAACCACCTGAAAACAAGATTTATGACAAAGCTGTTTTGGAAGCTACTCCTGCTGCGGGTTCTGACTGCACCGTGTTGCACCTGATTGTGCAGTGTGGGAATGGCATTGCCAGCTTGTCACGACCAGGGCAGCTGGGGTTATAATATGCTGGCAGGGCTGCAGACGTGCCCCTTCTTTGTGGCAAAGCAATCTGATCGGGATTCATCACTGGAGATGCAGCACCTGACCCACATGGATGTCTGTGGGGAGACGGGGGGGGAGCGCGGAGGGATGAGTATGGTGACTAGATGTCCTATTTTTAAAGGGACAGTCCCGTTTTTTGGGACTTTTTCTTAAATAGGCACCTATTACCCCCCACCCCCTGTCCTGTTTTTTCACAGTTGCTATCTGGTCACCCTAGGGGTGAGGGGAGAGATAGCAGGACATTTTGATGCCTTTAAGAGAACATACAAATGCAGCAGATGCTACCCCTTAGAAATGCATCTTACGCACTGCCATCTGCTGTCAAAGACAGTGCGACTGAGCTGGCATTGTATCAAAGACAGGGACTCTCAGAGGAATGGCACTTGCTTTAGCTGTGTGCGATTTATGGCCACTCTGTTCCAGGATGGGTGCATAGAGTGTAACTAAACAAGCTGCACTAAGGCTGCATCCACCCAAAGTTGATGTCTCTGATTTCTCCTCCAATGAGAAACAGACCTGCATGGCCCCGAGACCAGCCATCACTCTCCAGAGGGCCACACGACGATGAAGCCTCAGAGGCCAGCTGAGAACAGTGCCCCCAATATGGAGCAATCACAGATGGGTCACACTTGGGCCAAATCCAGATCCCATTGAAGTCAAGGCCATAACTCCTGTTGATGTTAGCGGGGTCAAGATTCACCTCCTAGCCTAGGAGCTAGTGGTCGTGCTAACTAATAGCAACGCTCTCACCAGAACCCCTCCCTTAGTTGTTAGTGCATTTTGTCAGCTGCAGATTGATGGACACTGGGGGGTGGGGGGAGTCACTGGAATCACTTGAGAGGCCTCTGAACCAGTAGGACTTGGAGTTCAGGTTTTGTTTTAAAAAACAGGCCCCTTGACTGTGGATTTTCAGGTCCCAATCATTGTGTTAAGCATTGAAAGACACACAGGGGACACTGCACTTTACACACGTTGATTGCCAGGGCAAAACTACACACCAGCAGTAACAGCTGCGCTGCCAAGTGTGTTTCGTTCCAGGACTGAGGGTCTCTAGTGGAGGAGGCCTGAGAATGTGAAGCCAGAATCCGAGGGGCACCGGCAGAGCTGTGGGTGGGAGCCCAGGGCTGGGTCAGCAGGACGCTGAGTGTCAGGATTGAGAAGAGAAAATATAACATGAGAAGAAATTGCAGGAAGAAAGAGCAAAGCCACAAGCCACCTATAAATAAGCCCAGCCTGAGCTGTGGTCAGGAAGTGAGTTTGTGCAACTCTAGAGACACGTGCTGCTGGTGCAATGCACAAATATAGAGACCCGGCCACAGGCCGCCCCTGGGCTGTGGTCACTGTATTACCAGAGGCATCTCCAGTGCAGAAGCTGCTCCCCACGCCCCAGCAGGCCCAGCTTCGCTAGCAGCTCGCAGCCCTTTGTACCACGGCGCTGAGAAGTATTTTTAACAACACAGACCCAGAGGCTGCTCCTGTGACACAGAGACCTTCCCATCACCCGTCTGCTTCTACCTCAGGCACTCAGCACGGCCGGGCGGCTGGGAGAGCAGCACCTCCATCCCCTGCACCGTGTCCCAGCCAATGCTGATGCCCTGGGGCCATGGCACAGAGTCACTAGGACAGACTGCCCCCAATGGGGGGTGCTTTGCTCTGCACCTGCCAGCCCCAAAGTGACCCTAAAGCGGGTGCAGCTGGTCCCAGCAGGAGCGACTGGGTGGGTTTGTTGGCCTGTGATATGTAGGAGGTTTGGCTAGATGGGCTGGTGATCTGGTCTGGCCTTAAACTCTATATCTTTGACTCCTTTTTACATCACTGTGTTTCCCTTGGGCCTCAATTCATTGCCCAGCATCTATGCAATGGGGAGGGCTACACGTCTGAGAAGTGAGATCCTCGTGCCCTAGGTCTCCATGATGCATTGCACTAATGTACAGAGCCTGGCACAATGGGACCCAACCTAGTTGTGATCTTTACAGGCTAGTGCAACAGAAATGTTAACTAAAAACAATAATAAATAAAATCTAAGAAGGGTGAAATTTCAGCTCTGACTTGCACCTGTGTAAATGTAGTGATGCAATTAAGGTTGCAGAGATGTCAGCAAAAGCCTGATCATTCCCAGCACTCACTTGTTTTGCTCAGCTCTAGGCTCCTGGTGCTGCTGCTGTTTTTAATTTAGTGAAGTTTCCATTTCAAATCCAGCCCCAAATAGAACAAACGGCCCCGGTTAAATGCATCCATTTAAAGAAGCTGTTGGGTCTGGGAGGAGAATTTCTGACGTTCAGCAGGAGAGCAGGTGCTATGACCGCGAGCCAGCGCTGCACTGGCTGTACTGGGGGAGTGAGGTGTGAACAGACCTCACGGCGTATAGTCTAAAGCTGTAACCGGACATTGGGGTCAGTGCTAGGGTGTATTATTTTTGAACACTTAGATCTAGCAATAGATAAACCTATCCCCTGTGAGGTCAGCACTTCCCCTTGCTGGGCTGGTGCCGAGAGAGCGGTAAGTCTTAGGCGAGTGACAGCAGGACATTGAAAGAAGGCTGTGCTAGGTGTTATCATGCGCCCAGCTCATGGATTCCAGGGCAGCAGCTGTATGCACCTGCCCAGCGGGGATCTGCGTGTGCTGGGTCGGGGTGGGAGCTCTGGGCAGGCTCAGCCTAGGGAACATTCCCCAGGGGGTCCCATCACCCTTGGCAGATCCCACTGATCTGTGGATACAAGTCCCCGACAGAGGGGCCGTCTGGTCTTGTGGTTGGGTCGCTGGGAGATCTGGATTTAATTCCTAGCTCTGCCTCAGGCTCCCTGGGTGACCTTGGGTAAGTCACTTAGGACCGGGTTGTTCCATCCTGGCCCGTGGTGAATAATACCTCACTCCGTGAGCTCTCTCCTGGCACTCAATGGGGTGACTCTCAGAGCGAGAGGCTGTTCAGCATGAATAAAGTGGGGGCACTCCAGTGCTTTAGCTCTCTCTGTGCCACCATTCCCCATGTGTAACCACGGGCTAGTCCGACTGCACAGGGCAGGGTTGGAAGAATACCCCATGAGCGTGGGCGGTGCTGGGGGCCGTATAAGTAGGTGGAGAACTAGAATTTAGATCCACGGATGTCCCCAGGGGGACCCTGCTGCTGAAGAAGGGGGTGGGGTCAGGAAGTGATGGCTCATCTGGAGGTAGTGTTGGTCCTGCATGTCCTCTGACACCCCTTGTGTTAGTGCTTGGCAGGCTGCTGTGAGTTGGGGAATAGTCTGAGATACCGGAAACCACAGCATGGTACTGAGCTAAACACAGGCACCTGGGGAGCTGGGCCCACTTGAGAATCACAGCAGCTCCTCAGACCCCTTTGCTGAAGTGGGAATGGCCCGTCCCCTTGCCTGAGGCCCTGCAGGTGCTGGAGAGACACAGAGCAGGTCATCCCCAGCCAGGATAGACTCTCTCCTGCCCCTCTGGCCCTGGCCTCTCTGTGGCACTGGCTGTGGGGGGATGAGAGAGAGGATGAGGGGCTCTGTGAGTGTCCCCTGGGGGTGCTGGGTGCCTAGTGGGGGTGGGCTGCGGAGGGGTGTCTCCCAAGGAGCAGCACTTATCCTCCTGCTGTCTGCTAACTCTCTCCCCAGATGCCACCCTCACCCAGTTTGGTGCAGCCAGGGTGAGTCGTGGTGTCGATTGAATCCTGAACGTGAATTTCAGGCTCAGGATCTGGGACATCCTAACAGGAATTTGCGCCATGAGACACTGTCCAATGCTGGAGCGCAGCAGGGCTGACCCCAGTGCTGTGGGGGGGGTGAGCTGGGATTTGTATCCCTCTCTGTCCTGCTGGCCATAGGGAGCAGCCTCAGAGATTGTAATGCAGAATGGATCTCTGTGATGGCTTGGTATGCGCTCCTGCAGTCTCACCCAGCGATTTCTGTGTACCTCCCAGAATCTGCCACTGCAATTATTGCTTTTAACTACCCACGAAAAAGACAAGATTTCTCTCTCCTTCTGCCCAGTTTTCTATCTCTGCCTGCTCCTGCCTGTGTTTGAGTTGATTGAAATTTTTTGAACTAAAACTTGTTTAAAAAATTGCAGGATTCTTTGAAATTTTCCATTCTGTTTGCAAAAATTTGTTGGACACATATCAAAGTGGTCGCTAAAATTGTTTGTTTACTGAGAACTAGGTTTTCAATAAACAAATCAGATTATTATTTTGATGACATTTGTTGAGAATTCGGATAAAAAAATTAATGGAAATTGTGCAAAAATAAAAAACGAATTCTTCTTGAACTAGTGAGATGCAAACAAATCCACATGTTTTTGGAAAATTGTTTCTCCATATTCTGACCAGCTGTTTTGCACTTAGCTCCCTTCAAAGGGCTATTCTGCTGTGGTGTCAGTCTCTCTCTGTTGGGATTTGGGAGTTAGCAGAGAAATAACAGGATTTTATTTTTGTTTTAAAGCTTCCTCGGGTGCAGGAAAACGAGACTTCAACATACGCCGTCATAGTGTTGCCAGCACAGGTGTGCTCGAGGACAGCAACAGTGGATTCGTTGCCCGGTGTGCTTCGCGTCAATGAACACACCAGGTGGAGAAGCAAGCAAAGTTTATTTGAGATCTCAAAGCGGTGCAAGGAGACTGGCACGTCTCAAATCAAGCACATTAACAGAAACAGCTTTTCTTCTTTTATACATTTTGCAGTCAAGCCTCATCCCCCCCCCCCACTACCCCACCCCTTCTACCCCCCCCATTCCCCTCTCTCTCTACCCCTCCCATCCCTGGTAACAATTACTAGGCAAATAGCAATTACATTTAAGCAGTTAGATTAGGTTGGCAGCTATAAATTCAACTCGTTAGTAAGTCTCCTTGAATTACTATCTTGTCCCCTTCCTTTGATTTACTATCTTTCCTTCGGTCAGTGGTATGCAGGCCTCATTATTACTGCTTGGTACTGGTAAGGGGGGTTACCACTGATAGCAGGCTGCTTACACATTCCACTTGCACCTGGCTTTTGAGGTCGATTAGAGTTTAAACATGGAAGGAGTTTGGTTCAGGCCTAGTGCAGGAAGGCTTCATTGACACTTGTGATTTTCCACCCTCCTGAGTCACCTAGGGTGATGGTAATGCCTGGTGACGTCAACAATAGGGAAAGTCCATGGCAGGCCCAGCTAATGCTCCAGCTTCTGAAACACAGCACAGCTTGCACCTGCTGCCTGCATTGTCTCTGAAATAGTGGGTGCTGAAGATTTCAGTGCTGTCTCCGTGCATTTCTTTAGCCCCCTTCTCCCCATCCCTGCTCCCCACTGTTTGGAATTTTCTACACACCAAGGCAGATGTCAGCGTGTTTATTCCTATTGCAATAAAGCTGCAGTGTGAATTTGTGCAATGCTGATTCCTTCTTGATGCTCAGGAGCTCAGCTCCCCTCGAGAACAATGGAGTTCTGCCAAGCCATGGACCCCGTGCTCCTCACAGGCCTGGGCTGGCCAGGCGGGGCCTGGGTACAGAGCACAGGGGGGAGATGAAATTCTCTAAACACCTCCTGATCCTCTGTGCATGAAACTCAAACATATGGGCCCTAGCTGCCACATGGACAGCAGGGGCTAATCTCAGAGATCTCATCTGCCCAACCGGAAACTTCCTTGTGTAGGGTTACCATATTTCAACACTGAAAAAAGAGGACACTCCACGGGGGCCTGGCCCTGCCCCAACTCCGCCCCAGCCCCGCCCCTTCCCCAAAGCCCCTGCCCCAACTCTGCCCCCTCCTCTGAGCACCCTGCATTCCCCCTGCTCCCTCCTGCTCTGATCTTGGTTGGGAGTTGCTAAGTGCTTCCCTGCTCCCCACTCGCCCTGCAGCCTCTGTGACCCCTGCTCCCCACTCACCGTGCAGCCCCTGCACCCCCCGCCCCTGCAGCTTCTGCGCCCCCTGCCTGCCCTGCCCCTGCACCCCCCCACCCCTGCAGCCTCTGTGATCCGTGCTCCCCACTCGCCCTGCACCCCCCTGCCCCTGCAGCCTCTGAGACTCCTGCTCCTGACTCGCCCTGCAGCCCTTGCACCCCCCGCCCCTGCAGCCTCTATGCCCCCGCCTGTCCTGCTCCTCTGCTCACCCGGCAGCCTCTGCCTGCTGAGGGCTTCAGACACTCGGCAGCGCGGGTCCCTGCAGCCCCGGCCGCAGCACTTTCCCCGGCCTGTCTGTCCCCGCCGGAAACAGCTCCCGCGGCACCAGCTTCCAACGGGGCCACAGGAAGGGTCCCCCAGTGGCCGCGGGTCCCCGCCCGCGAGGGAAGCCCGAGCCCCACCTGAGCATTGTAGCTGGGGCAGCTGGGCTGTGCTGCGGACCCGGCGGATCGTGCTGGGCAGACCCTGGCTTATGCCTCCCTATTTCCCCGGACATGTCCGGCTCTTTGGAAATTCCCCTCAGACGGGGATTGGAGCACCAAAAAGACGGACGTGTCCGGGGAAATCCGGACGTATGGTAACCCTACCTTGTGGGACCCAGAGCAGAGCCATCCTGGACTGAAGTAGGGCCAGGAGCAGGCCCCATAGGCAGAGATGGTGCACAGCTCGGCAGATTGGCAATAACAGGGAGCAGCAGCCTCTCCCCTCTCAGTCTCTCTCCCTGCCCCCGAGCTGGGGCATGCCTAGGGCCTCCGCGCTGCAGCTGGGGTCAGTTCCCACTTCCTGGGTCCAGGCAGCCCCTCGTCACTGCCTGCCCCCCTCAGCCAGGGTGGCAACTCCCCCAAATCCTGGCCTAACTCTGCAGGGTGCATGTGAAGCAGAGGGAGTCGCTGATTCCCTGCTGAGAGACAGGCTGTGGGTTTGATCGGGAGCCTCCCAGGACCTTGCTGAAGGCTGGGGGTTAGGGCCATGCTGGGTCCCCGTTGGGCTTCCATCTCCACTCTAGATGGTGCCAGAGCCCCACTGCCCTCCTGCTGTCTGTTTGTTCTGATCATCCCCTCCTCCTCTGGGTTCCTGGTCAGGGCTTGTCTGAATCTCTTGTGTGGTTTGCATGGCTTTCTGCCCTAGCTTGACCAGACGTCCCGATTTTATCAGGATTGTCCCTATCTTTGCTTGTTTGTCCCGCGTCCTGACCAATGTTAGGTCGGGACACTGGACAAACAAGCAAAGGCTCCGGAGCCCGGAAGGGCTCGCGCCCACCCCGCCCCGACTCCGCCCCCTTCTTCCCCCATTGACTTCCTCCCCAAATCCCTGCCTCTTCCCACCAAGCCTCCTCTCTCCACAAGCGCTGGAGGGAGGGCCGGGAGACGCAGGCAGAACTCAGTCGGGCGGTACCTGGAGGGAGAGTAGCGGGGCGGCCCGCAGGGCCAGGCGGCGGCTGTTCTCCCCACCTGGGCAGCAGGACTCGGGAGCAGCCGCTGCTGCAGCTCCCACTGCCGCGGGGGGAGGAAGCGGCCAAGCACGAGGTGCTCGGCGGCTGTGGCACTGGTGCCTGGGCCCGAACCCCCCGAGCCGGGCCTGTTGCGGGGACCCAGCAGTGAGCACGCTGCGCCCAGCCCCTGGCCAGTCGCATCTGGGCTGCTGCCCAGTTGGTGCTATCCTGCGGCAGCCCCGGAGTGGGGGCAGCAGGCCCCAGCCCCCCCATCCCTCTCGGGTCCAGCGGGGGAACAAACGGGGCTAGGCTACTGATGCCTCCGCACCGGGATAGCACCAGCTGGGCAGCAGCCCAGACGCGACTGGCCAGGGGCTGGGCGCAGCATGCCCGCTGCTGGGTCCCCGCAGCAGGCCCAGGCTCGGGGGGTTTGCGGGCGCCACAGCCGCAGCCACCGAGCTTGGCCAGTGGCCGCTTCCTCCCCCCGCGGCAGTGGGAGCTGCAGCAGCGGCTGCTCCCGAGTCCTGCTACCCAGGTGGGGAGAACAGTTGCCGCCCCCTACTCTCCCTACCGCCCGACTGAGTCCTGCCTGCGCTCGGGGCCAGGGCGGACCCTCACTCACCCCGCCCCGCACTCCCCCTGCGTCTCTGGGGCCTCCCTCCAGCGCTTGCAGAGGGAGGAGGAAAGGGGGGGGTTGATGTTTTTTTGCTCCCCCCCCCCCCGTCCCGATATTTGACCTGGGTGATCCGGTCACCTTATTCTGCCCGGACAGGCACCTCTCACCCTATGGCCAAAGATCATAGCTCTGAGCTTTCACCTAGACCCCACTCCTCTCCCAGAGCTGGGGACAGGACCCAGGAGTCCTGACTCCCAGCACCCACTCTCTAACCCTCAGGGCTGGTCTACACTTAGTCCGGACTTCGGACTAAGGTACGCAAATTCAGCTACGTTAATAACGTAGCTGAATTCGATGTACCTTACTCCGGACTTACCGCGGTCCAGACGCGGCCGGAAGTCTCCCCCCGTCGACGCCGCGTACTCCTCTCGGCGAGCTGGAGTACCGGCGTCGATTGTGAGGATTTCCGGGATTGATCCGGGATCGATTTATCGCGTCTTAACCAGACGCGATAAATCGATCCCAGAACATCGATGGCGTGCCTCCGGACCAGCCGGTAAGTGAAGACTAGGCCTCAGACTCCACTCCCATGCAACTGCCAGAACTAGAGTTAGGGAATGTCCATAAAGTACATAACACATTGTTTGGTGATTTTCAAGACCCACCAAACACTGAAACAAACATGCAAATTTAAGAACTCCTCCTTGCCTCTGCCCAGCATTATGTAATTTACAAACAGTCCCCATGGAACCCAGGAGTCCTGACTCCCAAGTCCCCTGTTCTAACCCACTGGGTCTCACTCCACCCCTCAAATAGAGCCAGCAGTCCGGGCTTCCACACCTTCCCTGTTCTACCATTAGACCCTACTCGCCTCCCAGAGCCAGGAATGGAGTCCAGCCAGGAGCCACCGGGGGGGCCAGCCTGGGCCGCGCCTCCTCCCCCCGCCTCCCTTACCTGCTTCAGGCTTCCCGTGAATTAAATGTTCGTGGGAAGCAGGGGAGGGGGCGGAGACTTTGGGAGGGGGCGGAGTTGGGGCGTGGGCGTGGGCGGGGCTGGGGGCGTGGGCGGGGCCCCGGGGAGTGTCCTCCATTTGGAGGCACAAAATATGGTAACCCTACCCACATAAATACAGCTGCAGTGTATGGGGCTCACCCAGCTGTGGGAGTGTGGGTGCCCAGCCCCACAGAGCCCCCAAGGCACAGCATCACCCCCACCTGCAGCTTCTGGGAGTGGGAAGAAAAACAGCATGAAAATGAGTAGGAAAAACCAAGTGCTTAAAAGTGTCAGTGCAAAGGGGAGTGCAATGGGGATGGTGCGCATATGCTAATGAGCTGGGGACGTGGGTGGATCACAGTGCAGTGGGGGAGGAGCTAAGCCTGAAGAGCTCTCGATCCAGCCCCTGTCATATGCCAGCTCATGGGAAGGTCCCAAGGCCTCCAGTGAACACTGTCAAATGCAGAGCTGGAAACCAGTCTGACTCACCAGTGTGTTAGTAGCATTAAAATAGGTATTTGACTTGTAACAATGGGTTAAGTGTTTAGACTTTATGAAATGCTTGTAAATTGCTGCCTGCATTAATCTCACTTATAATATCTATAAGCCATGCTATAAGGTAATGCTTAAGTGTTTGTTCTGTAACTGCAGAAATGTTTGCTCTGAAACTGAAATCCAGTCAGGAAAGAAGCATCACCCAGTGTGAAGTACTGGTTTTGCATCCATGCAGAGGGGTTACCTCCAGCCCATCAGGAAGGCCTATTGAATCCAAATGGACCATTGCAAGCCATCAAAGAAGAAGGACTTTGTTGATTGGTGGCAGCACACCCATGAAGAGGGGAATGTGCTCATCTCATCAGCTTGGACTCTAGGGAAATGGGGGAAAAAATCCCTGATCAGAAGGAATTGGGGTCATATGATGCTGTTTGGTCTCTAAGGGGCAAAGATTCTTAAATATAAGCAAGAGATCCCTAGGATGAACCTGGATTAGCCCTAAGGACATATAGGCCTGGCAGATTTCAGCAGCTCTATCACCATCTGGACCCTAAGACTGCAACTCATTTGTGTGTGTATGTTACCTTTTTACTCTTGTAAATAACTTGATTATTTATTTTTCTCAGTTAATAAATCCTGAATTAGTTCACTATAGGATTGGCTACAAGAGCTGTTTGGGTGAGAGATCTAAGGTGCAAATTGACCTGGGGTAAGTGACTGGTCCTTTGGGACTGGGAGTAACCTTAATATTTTGTGATCTTTGGTGTAAAGTGACCATCTATCACAGCGTCAAGCTTGCTTGAGTGGCAAGATTGGCTGGAGTGCCCAAGGGGACTGTCTGTGACTCCATGTTAAGGCTGTATAGCACCTAAGGTGTTTGCACTTGTTACGGGGTTGGTAAAATCAAAGTACAGACCTCACAACCAGTTTGGGGTTTGTGCCCCACTTCTTAACAGTCTGCTCTGCAATTGATATTTTCCATTCTGAGCCACTCAATGTAGCATGTTATTTACACTTTATTTCCAGTCTGAATTTGTCTAGTTTCCACTTCCAGAACATTGGATCGTGTTATATCTTTCTCTGCTTGACTGAAGAGCCCATTATTAAAAATTTTGTTCCCCATGTAGATAGCTACAGATTGTAATCAAGTCACCCCTTAACCTTGTCTATTTTAAGCTAAATAAATTGAGCTCTTTAAGTCTATTACTATAAGGCATGTTTTCTAATCTTTAATCATTCTTGTGGCTCTTCTCCGAGCCCTCTTCAATTTACCGCCATCCTTCTTGAATTGTGGGCACCTGCACTGGACACTGTATTCCAGAAGTGGTTGCACCATTGCTAAATATAGAGATAAAATAACCTCTCTAATCCTACTCAGGATTCCCGTTTATGCATCCTGGGATCACATTAGACCTTTTGGCCATAGCATCTCACAGGCAGCTCGTATTCAGCTGATTATCCTCCGTGAGCCAAATCTTTGTCAGAGTCACTGCTTCCCAGGATAGAGTCACCCCGACTTTTGTGTCCTCTGCAAACTTTATCAGTGATGATGTTACGTGTTTATGATTTTATGACATGGGGGATTCTTCAACACTTGGAGTGTGTAAGTCAAAATGGTTGTGTCTAAAAGACACATTCTAACTCAATCACAAGCTATGGGTGGGGCGCAGGGCTCAGTGGGTGAGATTCTCTGGCCTGGTTGATGCTGGGTGTCAGGCTAGAGAAACACAATGGTCCCTTCTGACCTTAACGTCCATGGATCTTTGGAGCCTGGGCTGTGCAAACACCCCATAAGGAGGCCAAACTCCAAGGCACATTTTAAAGAACTTTCATAAATATAACAAGCAAAAGTAGATGGAGGAGAGATCCAAAATAGGAGCTGCCTGTAAATAATATAGATGGGGCTGTGGTTACTGACCCATCTAGGGACCTGCCTGTCTGCACTATATACAGACCCAGAGACCAAGCCGCAGGCCCCTCCCCATCTGTGCTCACTGTATTATCAGAAGTGTTTGCAGTGCAGGATCCTCTTCCCTCACTGACTCCGTTCCCATGGCACCAGCTGTGCTAATAACTCAAAGCAGTGTGTGCCAACTGGATTAGCCCCAACCCAGCTACTGGCATAGGATGTGGCCTGGGAAAGGGGGCAGAGCCAGGACATTCCTCTGCCGAGCCAATCCCTGACTAGTGTATCACCCTGAACTTGGAGAAGGTGAACTTGGCTTGGGAATGGGGGCATGGCCAGGACTTTCCTGAAGCCATCCAATCCGCAGCTGCTATATCACCCCCTGCCAATAGGAGTGCTGTGCAGTGACCACAAGTCCTGTATTAGCAGCACAATTCCTGTTTTACATGGGATGCCCGAACACCTGGGATGTACCAGGTTTTCATTCCCTCCTTACACATGTCTGGTTGTCTTACAGTTACACGGTGTCTGTATGAGCTGTGTGCCTGGGCCAAGCAGGACTAGTTGTGTGTGACAAGGGACACATGGCCCCTGGAGGGGCACTCAGGGGGCTGGGCTGAGGGTGCAAGGTGAAGAGCAGTGGATGAGGGCTGATGACCAGGGTTGGAGGTCAGAGCTCATGTTAATGTCACTTGCTCAGTGGTTGCTGACAAACTCACCCACACGCTAAGCTCCTGCTCTGGGTACAATGTGCCTGGGAGACTGTGGAGACCGGAGCTCTGTGGACAGACACCAGCTCATGTCCTGTCTGAATATTTCATGATCCAAAAATTGTCCTTGGAAAGTGCCCCTGTTTGTGATGCTGAAATTCTGTGGATTTCACATTATTGGTGTAGGTCACTGTCCCCGCTGTGAGCCAGGGGGGTCTCCCTTGGAGACATGGGGAGCACTGGCCTGGGGGTGGGGAGGACATGACTAATCCCTGTGAATGAGACCAGCCTTGACCCATGGCTAGTAGTTCGTGTGCTGTGAAATGTAAACGGAAAACCAGCGGATTCAGCCACCACAGACACAGAGACCAGTCTGGGGTGGGGTGGGGTGGAATGGTGGATAATGTTTCCACTTACATCTCAAGGGGGGAGGGCCCCTCTGGCCACACACACATCAGGGCTGCTCCCAGACATGCTACAAAAGATCACAACCTACTGGTTCCTCTGCTGCTCACCCTGGGGAGGAGGGGACTGGAGGCACAAAGCCTCAGGGGTTCTGCTTGGAGGCCCAGACGCTGCTACAGAGTCCCCTGGCTCGGTCACCGGCTTCCCCTCCCCATGATCCTGCTGTGGCTGCTCAGTAAGTTTTGGGGAGCTCTCTGCCCATGGGCTCGGGGAGGGGTGTCTCTGGGTGTGGGGAGCAGGGAGAGAGGTAGGTTTATGGCTCTGCTTAGGCTGAGGGGATGTGGGGACCGGCCTGGGGCCAGAATTATATTAAAAATATTGAGAAGTTGAAATGGTGACTCCATGTGGCTATTTCACTGGGATCCGGATGGTTATTTCATCTCAGATTGAAAAGCTGGTTATAAATTCATGGTGCGCATTTTCATATGATGTCTGACAAGATTTTTCAATCTTCTTCTAATGTTTGTAATAACCTGCTCTACATGTCATGTAATGCCCTTGTGAAGGCTTCATAGGCTCATAGCTAATATACGCTCAAAGCAGCCTAGTGGTTGAGACACCCATTTCCCATTAAAAATTATGCAATTTGGATCCAAATCCTCTAGACAGCTTCGAAAATTAGAACCTATGAGTTTACTTAGATTGTAAACTCTTTGGGATAAGGGCCATCTTTTTGTTCTGTGTTTTTACAGCCCCTCGCAAAATGGGGTCCTGGTCTATAACAGGAGCTCCTAGGTGCTACTGCAGTAGAGAATACTAACAATACATACACAGAAACTACATTAAAAGGATGAGGTTTCAAACTCAAAAACTCTGATGTTAGAAATGCCAGTATTAAGGGGTAGAAATATTGGAAAATTTTACCATACTCCATGTTGTGAGTTTCCCAGATAATTATGGGGATTCTTTCTTATTAAAGATAATTTTTTTACAGTGTCATTGATGTCAAAGAGAGTTTTTTCCATCGACTACAACCTACTTCTGATCAAAGCCTCAAACTCTACTGGAGACTTTATATTCCTTCCCTATAACTAGCCAGACTTTGTCATATTCCTAACTGGGTCTTTCCACCGTTATCCGCGTTGAGACCTATCAGATGTGCACTGATTGTGACTTGTCTGTTATCAAACATTCCGGAAATTAATCAAGTCTGCAGAAAACAATGTCATTGAACAGGGTCAACATTTTGACAATATTTTAAACTTTACAAATAAATGGGAAAATTTTAGACAAAATGTTTGCTCATTCCCTCCGCCGCATCTCCCAATTTTTCATCTAACCTTCGTTTCCTCATCTGTACAATAGGGATACGGACACTGACCTACAGTGGTAAGGCTATGATATTGAAAAGAAATCTGAGAATATTCTACATCAACTGGGAGACTTTGCAAAGAGCCTCCCCCAATTAATACTACAAGGCTGTTCAATTGTTTTAGAGACAGACAAGAAGGAAAAAGTGACATTTCTCACTTCAAAAACCATTGTTACAATGAAGTTTGTGCTTAAATTGATGAAGTTTAAAATGTCACCTTTTCCACATGGCCACACCCCAGTGAGGAATCCCGGCTTTGTTAGTTTGGAAGGAAAACACCCCCTAACTAATGAGACCCTGAGCCTGTGATCACTTCTGCATGTACATAATTTTCCTTCTGTAAATAATCCCTTTGAAGATAACAGGGCTACTCCCATGAGTAAAGTTATGCATGTGCTTACCTGTGTGAAGGACCAGGGGCTAAAGTTATGCATCATTTACATAAACTGTAAATTTGCCAGGACAGTGACTGTCTTTTTATTAAGACTAGGCTTGGAGGGATTAGATTTTTATCAGCACGTGCCAATAAATGTTGATTTCACTGCACACACAGAGAAACTGATGAAAAAATATTTCCATCAGTAATAACAGAAATGTCTAGATAGGCAAAATAAGAGAAGGGCTGCCTGAGAACTTACTGAGTTTGATTTAAGGATCAACAGAGGGTCCTGTGGCACCTTTAAGACTAACAGAAGTATTGGAGCATAAGCTTTCGTGGGTCAATGCCCACTTCATCAGACGCAAGTAATGGAAATTTCCAGAGGCAGGTATAAATCAGTATGGAGATAACGAGGTTAGTTCAATCAGGGAGGGTGAGGTGCTCTGCTAGCAGTTGAGGTGTGAACACCAAGGGAGGAGAAACTGTTTCTGTAGTTGGATAGCCATTC